>NC_051154.1:57659932-57690780 GCF_013339745.2 Dermacentor silvarum | reverse complement strand
TCACCGTGCACGACTACACGACGCAATTTAAAGTTGACTCCGGAGCCGAGGACTCAGCTATACCCGATGACTTCCTCAAGCTTCCAGTCAAGCTGGATAAAGTTGACACTTGTACTTACCGGACCCGGAGGTCAACCGTTGCCGATGCTTGGTTCATATACAGCCCAACTCCATTGGCGCGGCAAGACGTCCTCGCAGCGACTCTTTGTCATTGAATCCCTCTCTGTCCGTCTTTTGGGACTGCTGGCTATACAAGCCCTCGATGTCGTAAAATTCCTTGGCGGGGTACAGGCACCTGAGGCATCACTTCACGCCGAACTGTTCCGCGGACTTGGCACCGTCAAGGAGGAATATAAAATTCGCTTGAAGCCTGATGCTACACCATTCTCCCTCAGCGTGCCTCGTCGCATTCCCATCCCATTACACGAAACCGTGAGGCGTGAGCTCAACAAGCTCGAGAATGACGGAGTGATACGCCGCGTCGACAGTCCAACGCCATGGTGTTCTAGACTGGTAGTGGCCCCTAAAGTGTCGGGAGATTACAGTCTTTGTGTTGACTTAACCCGGCTAAATCAAGTCGTACTTCGAGAATCCCACATCCTCCCTACGGTTGAACAAGTCCTCGGGCTTATTGCAGACGCAACGGTGTTCTCCAAGCTGGACGCAACAGCAAGTTTCCACCAAGTGAAACTGACTGGGGATTCGCAGGAGCTCACGACCTTTATAACCTCATTCGGCCGATACTGCTTCTGCCGCTTTCTGTTTGGCCTTACCTCAGCGCCTGAGTATGTTCAAAAGCAGATGACCAGAATTCTTGAAGGACAGGAATGGGTAGCAAATATGATTGACGATATACTGGTCTTCGGACGCACTCAAGAGGAACATGATGTCCGACTGAACCAGGCACTGTCCCGTCTTGCCGAGGCCATGGTCACAGTGAACAAGAACAAATGCTTATTCGGTGTGTCGGAAGTACCATTCCTTGGAGTAATTGTGTCCGCACAAGACATCAGGCCGGACCTAGGCAAGGTTGCAGCCATCAAGACCATGGAAGCTCCAAAAGACGTTGCAGGTGTCAGGCGTCTTCTTGGGATGGTCAATCGTCTGGCTAGGTGCTTGCGACACATCTCTGACATAACCGCTCCAATCAGAGCCCTCCTCAACAAGTCTTCAAGTTGGACTTGGCAGCATGAACAAGAGGCCGCATTTGTCGAGGTGAAGGAGATACTGATATCCGATAGGTGTATGGCCAAGTACAATCCGTCGTATGCCACCACTGTCTCAGCTGATGCTAGCTAGTTTGGAGTTGGGGCAGTCCTGCTGCAGACGCAGCCATCTGGCGAGCGCCGCCCTGTCGCTTTTGCCTCGAGAGCAATGACGAAGACGGATCAGAGATATAGCCAAACTGAAAAGGAAGCTTTGGCTATAACTTGGGCTCTCGGGAGGTTTGACGAATTCGTACGTTGCATCCCACTCGACAATGAGACAGATCACCTACCCTCGTCTTTCTTTTTGGTAAGATGGAGATCGACATGTTGCCTCCAAGAATACAAAGGCTGCGGATCAAAATAATGCCTTACCAATTCAAGGTACTTCATGTGCCTGGTTAGTTCTTGGCTACAGCTGATAATCTCTCACGCATCAACAACCCGAATGAATCTATCGTGGATATTGTGCAGCTCCTTACCCCAGAAACTGTGGCCTGCACGCCCCTTGATGTAATGGAGCTCTATGTTGCAGAAACAGTGGCTGGCACATTTGAAGTTTTGCCACTAAATGTGCAGGACGTGCGTCGAGCACAAAGTTCAGATGGCGAATGCACTACATTAATCTCCTTCTGTCAGCGAAGGTGGCCTCGGAAAAACAAGCTGCCTCTTCACATCTCCAAGTATTCCTCGGTGATTGATGAACTTTCTGTTTGCGACGGCGTACTGCTCAAAGGTGTCTGTTTGGTGATTCATCGTCACTTCGGTCTACAGTCTTGGCACTACTATATGAGGGACATCATGGCGTTAACCGAAGCAAAGCCCTTGCGCGAGATTCAGTATGGTGGCCTGACATCTCTAATGACATTACCTCTCTGGTTGCCAACTGTGAGAAATGCGCTGTCACTCGAGTTAACTTCGCTGAGCCACTTTTACTGACACCTCTCCCGGATCTTCCATGGCAACTTCTTGGCATGGACCTATTTCACTTCAGTGGACAAACTTTCCTCCTGGTGGTTGATTACTACTCGAGGTACCCAGAAGTAATAACCTTGAGGAGCACAACCGTATAAGCTGTCGTCGATGTGCTAAAGAGCATATTAGCCCGCCCCGGGATACCAGAGGACATTCGGTCTGACAATGGCCCGCCATTCTCGTCACGAGATTTTGCAGCCTTCGCTTCCTCGTATGGCTTCGCCCATACGACAAGCAGTCCCCACTACGCCCAGTCGAATGGGGAAGTGGAGAGAATGGTCAGGACGGTCAAAAACCTCTTCATCAAGGCAGAAGACCCCCACATATGGCTCTCTTATGCTACAGGGATACCCCAGGCGTCAGTGATTTTAGCCCGGCTCAGCTCTTGATGGGTCGTCGGCCAAGACCAAAGTCCCCAGGAAGAAAAAGTTGCTACACCCAAATGTGCCACCGAAAGACACAGTAGCATAGAGAAACGCATCCTATCAAAAAAGCGGGAACGGAGCTACAATCAGCGTCATCGGCCAGGCATAAAATGCAACTTCCAGTAGGACAGCAAGTCTGGGTGCGGCCAGAAAACGTTAAAGGAACTGTGTTAAGCCCAGCACAGAGACCCAGGAGCTACATAGCAGAAACAGGACAAGGCGGTATCTTGCAGCGCAACAGCTGTCACTTTCTCCCCTTTGTTCCAGCATCACCACCACCCCAAGCTTCATCAGAAGAAACCGAGCAACAGCCGCAAGTAGCCCACCCAACTCAAGGTCCTCCAAGTACCACTGTAACGACGAGTGAGTCGGGACAGGCTCGTGATCGTGTTGGTGTTGATAGTGATGGTGGTGTTGGTGGTCACGATGGTGTTGTGCGCACGCGTAGTGGCCGACGCGTTGTTCCGCCGGACCGTTTGAACTTATGACTACTGAATGTCCGGAAAAGGGGATATGTAGAGGTCGCTACCATTGTGTTGGAGAGTGGCTCCCCCTTCTAGCTGTCAAGCGTTTGTGCGTGGCCGAATAAAGACAGTTGTTGTTTGGGTTCAGTGTCGACCGGCTGTCTCATTACGGGCTCCTCAAGCGCTCAGGCTATGGCTTGGGTACCGTCCCCGGTGAACTGATAACACTACACTAATATGCAGCTTTAGAACAGGAAGATGAAGACAACATAGATGTAATGAATGAAACCGTAACTAGGCTGATCTCAAAAGCAGCAATTGAAGTGGGAGGTAAGGTACCAAGGCAACAAGTAGGTAAGCTCTCCCAAGTAACAAAGGACCTAATGAAGAAACGGCAAAACATGAAAGTGTCAAACTCGAGAGATCAGATAGAATTCGCTGAACTGTCAAAACTGATCAACAAGGAGAAATTGGGGAAAGCGAGTGAGGGAAAGAAAGTGAGGGATATCAGAAATTATAACATGGAAAAGATTGAGGAAGCAGTAAACTATGGACGCAGTATGAAATCAGTGAGAAGAAAACTTGGCATAGGACAATTCAAAATGTATGCACTGAAAGATAGGCAGGTTAGTATCATCAACAATTTCGATGACATAGTAAAAGCAGCGGAAAAATTCTATACTGACCTGTACAGTGCCCAGAGCAGCCAAGCTACTTTCATTCGAAGTAGTGATGAACCGGATACAGAGGCTCCTTCTATAACTAGCGATGAAGTTAGAAGGGCCTTGAGAGACATTACCAGGGAATAAGATGCTGGAGAAGATGGCATAACAGTCGATTTAATCAAAGATGGAGGAGATATCATGCTTGAATTCTGCTTGCAGCCCTTTATACGCAATGCCTCCTGGCTTCAAGTGTACCAGAGAGCTGGAAGAACGCCAATATTATACTCATCCATAAGAAGGGAGACAAAGAATTGCCGAATTACAGACCCATTAGCTAGCTTTCAGTATTGTATAAAATATACACCAAGATAATTTCCAGGGCAACACTTGACTTCAGCCAACCAAGAGAACAGGCTGGTTTCACGAAGGGATATTCCATGATGGATCATATCCATGTCATCAATCAGGTAATCGAGAAATCTGCGGAGTACAATCAACCTCTCTATATGGCTTTCATAGATTATGAAAAAGCATTTGATTCAGTAGAGATACCAGCAGTCATAGAGGCATTGCGTTATCAAGGAGTACAGGAGGCATACGTGAATATCTTGGCAAATATCTCCAAGGATTGCACAGCCACCTTGGTTCTTCACAAGAAAATAGAAAGTTACCTATCAACAAAGGGGTCAGGCAAGGAGACACAATCTCTCCAATGCTATTCACTGCATGCTTAGAAGAAGTATTCAAGCTCTTAGACTGGGAAGGCTTAGGAGTGAGGATCAACGGTGAATATCTGAGCAACCTCCGGTTTGCAGGTGACATTGTCCTATTCAGTAACAATGGGGATGAATTACAGCAAATGATTGAGGACCTTAACCGAGAAAGTGTAAGAGTGGTGTTGAAGATTAATATGCAGAAGACAAAGATAATGTTCAATAGCTTGGCAAGGGAACAAGAATTCAGGATCGCCAGTCAGCCTCTCGAGTCTGTAAAGGAGTACGTTTATCTAGGTCAATTACTCACAGGGGACCCCGATCATGAGAAAGAGATTCACAGAAGAATAAAATTGGGTTGGAGTGCATACGGCAGGCATTTCCAAATCCTGACTGGGAGCTTACCACTGTCGTTGAAATAAAAAGTGTACGATCATTGCATTCTACCGGCGCTAACATACGGGGCAGAAACTTGGAGGTTAACAAAGAAGCTCGAGAACAAGTTAAGAACCGCACAAAGAGCGATGGAACTAAAAATGTTAAGCCTAACGTTAAGAGACAGGAAGAGAGCGGTGTGTATCAGAAAACAAACGGAAATAGCCGATATTCTAGTTGACATTAAGCGGGAAAAATGGAGCTGGGCAGGCCATTTAATGCGTAGGATGGATAACCGGTGGACCATTAGAGTTACAGAATGGATACCAAGAGAAGGGAAGCGCAGTCGAGGACGGCTGAAAACTATGTGGGGGGGATGAAGTTAGGAAATTTGCAGGCGCAAATTGGAATCAGCTATAGCGCAAGGCAGGGGTAATTGGAGATCGCAGGGAGAGGCCTTGGTCCTGCAGTGGACATAAATATAGGCTGTTGATGATGACTTACCATGAGAAAATTGTAGAGCGCTCTTGGAAACGTCCGATTCAGCAATATTTAAATTCATACCTATTACGCAATATTTCCCCGCGTCATGAAGAAAGATTGTGAATTTATCTTTTATGAAATTTTCAAGTGGAATTTAACTTCTGAATTCATTAGCTTTATCCACTCCTGCCTTCGGGACTGCGAGAGGGCATGGGCCACGAGCTAAGAAGAAGAAGAAGAAGAAGAAGAAGAAGCTCGTCGTTCGGCCAGGGCGGATCTTACGACGTCTACATCTTTGAACGCCCTGGGCTCTACAGACGACGTCCCCGGTGAAGGTCTGCGATCGCCGTCGGCTTCGTTTGAGCGGAGGACCACCAGCACGAGCCTGCGAAGCATTCCGCGCCTTCTGTCACAGACAGCAGCAGAAGCGGCGACGGCGGTGCCTGCCCTGGCCTCCGTTCCCGGCTTTGGGGGTCCATCGATGAGCAGCGAGTTTCAGCACAGCTACCAGCTGGGGACGCGCATTCCACGACCTCCAAACGCCTTAATGTTGTTCGCACAAGAAGAGAGGCGATCGGTGGCCGCTAAGAACCCAAACGAGAACAACCAGCGCGTGAGCAGCCGCCTGGGGATGCCGTGGCGTTCTCTCAGCGCCGCCGACAAGGAGCCGTACCAGCGCAAGCGGCCGGAATTCCAGCATCCGCCGCCACAAAGGAACGAACACCGTGCAACCAGCGCTGCACGGGGCAGCGCTTCGGGCGCTGGTCACCGAATGCCGCTCCCTAGGCCGACGGCCACTGATACGGCCACGGCGTCGGCTCGCCCGGCTGCGCAGCCCTACAACGTGCACTGGTTCCCCGGTCCTCTGCCAGTGTCATTGCGTGGCGCGAACAGAGAAAACGCCGTGCCCACCGCTCAGTTAGCGGCAGCTCGCGCATTCAAACCGGCTAAAACGACATGTGCCCGAAGAATGCTTGATAATCGGCTATCCACCACGCTGCTATACGACGAAGGCGACGACTCGTCTGCGGGCACGTCGTCGTTCCATCAGGGTGGTTTCCCGGAGATCCTAGACTCCGCCTACGGCGCCCCAGGCGAAGATCAGCCTTCGTAGTCGGCCGCTGGCTGCACTGCTGCATAGGACCGCCAGCACACGTCTTCCAAGCTTTCGGCGGCTGCTGCTACAGGCAGTGTACCAGCAGAACAAGATAATGCGTCCCTCATCCGCATTGTCGCGATTAGTGCGAGGATGCGGATATCACTAATAGTTAAGAAGTTCTGTTCATCATGTCAAAGAATAACACTCATTCGATGCAATAAAAAGTATAAAAAGGTAAGGATGACTGTTGGTGGATGTGGTTTGGCAAAAAACGCGTTCTTATAAGGGTTAGGCTCCGTAATACGATCGCCTTGAAAGGGTCAGTCGTGCGGAGACTAGTTCTTGTAATGGCATCAAATACACGTAAGCTCGGTAAAACAGGGAAAAGGAGTAGGAACGCTGAACGACCACGGTAATATCGTAGTCGGCAGAAGGAACAACGAGAAAAGCGACAGGTACTGGAAAGAGCATGCCTACAACGACAGCAAGAGGACAGGAGGCTATCAGAAGCGGATCGGAAACGACGTTGTAGTGGGAGAGACAGAGAGAAAATAAACATCTTCACTTGATAAAAAAAATGCTAGAGAAATTCTGAGTCTACTAATGCGTAATCAATCATGTGGCTCAGGAAAAAGCGCTGGGTAGACATGCATACGCTAGCAACTTATGTAAGCACAAATGAAGTAACTCCCGACGTAGAGAATGCTCACGCATTAGTAGACAATTCTCAGAATTTCTGTGGCATTTCTTTATTTCCAACTTTTGCATCTAATTTAATGTCTGTTTCGCACATATCCTTTCAATTACCCTGTGCATGAGTGCCACCCATTTATTTTCATACATGTTCCTGGGTCTTTCTTCAACACTAATTTTGATTCGCGCTTTTGAGACTTCAAGAGAGGCCCAACCCTTATTGCCCTGCAGTGCCTGATTTGTGCTTTTACCATGGGCCCGCAAACCAACCGACCAACCGAACTTTGGTTAACTTCCAGACCGGAGAAGATATCTAATTTTAAGCACAGAATTGCTTTTGCGAACGTTAGCGCTGGCCCCATTACTCCTTTCCAGATTGCCTCGCACCGCCTCATATTTATTGTAGCCCCAAAGTGCTCTATGTTTAAGGTGGCGGTCCCACTCCGGCGGCACAAGCCCCCCGTTTTCAGTACTTTTGGAGCAACCGTGGCGGTTCTTCTACTTAGGATATGCAGTTGTAGTATAAACCATAAAAAGCTTAATTCTTGTAGATTCCAGCTATATATAATATAAAGAAATTGATGTGATTTAGAAATAAACGTTCAAGAACAAGCATGAGATACATGGTTTTTGCGAACTGTGTCTCACTTGTGACCATATTTAGAAGAAACTACCGCACTTACTGCATTGCGGCTTGCTTTGTAGCTTTAGGACATATTTTTCTAGTTCCTAGACGTAGCAAAATAATTTTGAATTTTTACTTTTTTGATAATCTGCTTTTGAAAATTGCCAAATATTGCAATCTTCTGTTGTAAATAGCCCGGCAACTACATGCTAAAGGAAGCTAAATTTTGGACAAAGTAGAGTTCAAGGAATTTCCATTTAGGACGCAAAATTTCATTCATGTAACTTTATTAGTTTTCCTAATAATGCGGCCGAAATTAAGCAATATTTAGAATTCTGGTTTTATTTTTTCCCATTTTTGCGGGAAGGTGCTAAAGCTATGAAGCTGCAGTTTAAAACTAATAAAGGTACATGAATGCAATTTTACGTCCTAAATGGAAATTCCTTGAACTCGACTTTATCCAAAATTTAGCCTCCTTGAGCGTGTAGTTGCCGGGCTGTTTACAACAGAAGATTGCGATATTTGGCAAATTTCAAAAGCAAATTATACAAAAAGTAAAAATTCACAATTATTTTGCTACGTCTAGGAACTAGAAAAATATGTCCTAAAGCTACAGAGCGAGCCGCAATGCAGTTAGTGCGGTAGTTTATTCTAAATATGGTCACAAGTGAGACACAGTTCGCAGAAACCATGTACCTCATGCTTGTTCTTGAACATTTATTTCTAAATCACATTAATAAATTTCCTTATATTATTCATAGTTGGAATCTACAAGAATTAAGCTTTTTATGGTACATACCAGAACTTTATATCCAGGGTAGAAGAGCCGCCACGGTTACTCCAAAAGTACTGAAAACGGGGCGCTCGTGCCGCCGGAGTGGGACCACCACCTTAATATTTGCAGCATTCCGCTTCCCGTTGTAACTTGAATTAGCATGGTGTATGCTTGATATATGTCTTTCCTCCGTTTATCTATACACTCAGGTATTTGGCGGTGGGTATGACTTCTATCTTACCCTTCTATCTGCTTCTGCGCCAGCATTGTCGGGCGCAGTATGAAACGCTCCCACAGCGTTAAGCAGGAGTTTCATGACTAGAAGAAAAGCTTGAAGGAGAGTGACTGTTGTACCCTTGTGTTGCAAATTATAATGTCCTCGCTTGAATTTTCGTTGAACGGCGCGTGAGCGCGTTCAGAGACGTAATAGTGAAAATTCATTAATTAATTCATTTATTTAGGCAGGCAATCACTCAATCAATCAATAATTTATTTACCATACCGAGGAAGAAACACAAAGATCTGAGTGCTACTATACAACTACATTAGTGATACATTACTACTACTACTACTACTACTACTACTGCTACTACTACCACCACTAATAATAATAATAATAATAATAATAATAATAATAATAATAATAATAATAATAATAATAATAATAATAATAATAATAATAATAATAATAATAACCATTGTAATATTATTAGCAGTGAGTGGCTGGCCACATCAAAAGCTGTGCTGAGGTCGCAATAAATGGTGTCTACTCGCCCCCCTTGAAGTAGCGGCGCGAAGATCTGTGTCATGAAGCTTGCAAGATTTATGATAGTGGAGCGGCTGGTGAGGAATCCATGCTGATTCGGAATCAATTTATTCTTCGCAGTAAAAGACAATATGTTGTGATGAGCAAGCTCAAAAACCTTAGGTGTGGCTCAGAGAAGAGAAATCGGGCATCACAAATCTTGCAAGCTTCATGACACAGATCTCCGCGCCGGTACTTTAAAGGAGGCAAGTAGACACCATTGCGACCTCAGGAAAGCTTTTGATGTGGACAGTCATTCACTGCTTCTTATCAAGCTTACGCAATCTGGTGTTGACTCGTAAAGTGCAAATGTTTTACGGAGTTATCTTATTGATAGTTCATGTTTTGTTAATGTCAACGGCCAAACGTCTTCTTCTTACATAGAAACTAGCGGTATCCCTCAGGGATCAGTGTTAGGACCCTCTCCTTTTAAAATTTTTTATTAATGACATTCTTTCCGCCATTCGGAATTCTTCATTCCTTCTATATGCCGACGACATCAAGATGTTTAAGGCAATTCATACTGTTGATGACTGTCGCATCCTGCAATCTGATCTGCTTTCTTTTACTAAATGGTGCACAGATAATAACTTCACCTTGAATGCTGCTAAGGCCAAAGTCATGACTTTCACCCGCAAAACAGCAAGCATTTCTTTTTCTTATTCAGTAGATTCTGTACCATTGTGTAAGGTTCGTGAGATCAATGATCTCGGAGTAGTTTTTGGTGCAACCTTACACTTTTCAGCTCCCACTAAACGCATTGCAATGCGAGGTATGCGCACTCTTGGCTCTGTCTGCAGTCTATCGAGAGAATTCAATTCTCCTACACCATTCCGCAAGTTGTACACAACAATCTGTCTTCCTCAACTAGAATACACGTGGGTCGCTTAGAACGGCTTTTCTAGATCCAGCAGTGACTTTATAGATCGGGTCCAGAAAACGTTTCTAAGCATATATCATCACCGCTTTGCTAATACGCACGCTGGGCCTTGCTCTAGCACTGTTGGATTATTGTCATTGCCCTTACTTCACTGCCGACGTAATCACGCTGTAAGTCTGTTTCTTTTCAAACTCCTTCACGGTATCCTCATATGTCCCGAACTCCTGAGTCTGTAATTTTTCGTATTCCGCGCAAGGTCACCAGAGAACATAGACATTCCATGTTCCTATCCGTCATCACCAACAGTCGACAGAATACAGAGTCTTCATAACGCCCATTTTAATGACCTTTATATTATTCACAACTCTCTGTCTTTATTCTTTTCCGAGCTTTGCGTTGCTCTGTCATAGTTTCATAGTTTCACATATTGCCCTTCTCCTGCTTTCTCTTATGTATTCATATTGCGCCTTGTTGTATGTTCACTCTTCTTTTCAAGATTGTTACTTTTATTAATTGTTTTGTTTTACTGATATTCCCGTGCCGTTTTTGTTTTATGTATGCGTGCGCCAGCCCTCAGAAGCGCATGGTTGTTCCTGGGCCCGATAAATAAATGACTGATTGATTGATTGATTACTACTATTATTATAATGACTACGTTAGTTGTCATTATAAGTTAGTTGTCAGCCTATAATCAGTTGCCTAATTAGTCTAGAATATTTAATAAACTCGGCAAGTCATATATTTAATGACAAACTCGTACGATGAGGAAATTGTAGAGCGCTCTTGGAAACCACCGATTCAGCAATATTTAAATTCGTACCTATTACGCAATATTTTTTCCGCGTCATAAAGATTGCGAATTTGTCTTTTCTTAAATTTTCAAGTGGAATTTAACTACTAAGTTTATTAGCTTTGTCCAATCGTATCCTCGCGAGCCACGAGAAGGCATGGGCCACGAGCTAAGAAGAACTGATCTACAGACTTTCAGAATCTCAGTTTTGGCTGGAATAATCAGTGGTGTCCTTCTGGGCAGTTAGAAGTTACATACTCCAAATTACGCTGTCGCATCCCGGAATTGAATTTCTATTTACATAGAGCTGGTCTGACGATGTCCCCTCTGTGTCACAATTGTAAGGAAGTTGAAACAATAGACCACTACTTTTTATCATGCCGACGTTATTCAAACCATAGAAAATTATTACGCAAAGCTCCACTCTACAAAATTGGATCAAGATTAAATGCACCATTATTATTATCATTTGGGGCCTCCACCCTCAGCTATTGTCACAGAGAGGTTTGTTGCGCAGTGTTTGAATTTTTAACTGAAACAAGGCGATTACCCTGCTAATTATTGTAACTTTATTCTACCTATCAGATCAGTATTCATTTCACTGAAATTTGTTTCTCCAAATTAGTTAGTAACATTGTATTTATTCTGACCTTGATTGTAACCTCATTTAAAATGCACCCTTCAATTAGTCTGACAGCTCGTTGGCACACTAGTCTAGTTATACCAAACCTTCTTTTTGTTTTTGCTTTCTTTTACTTTGCGTTTCTCATTTTCAAAAAGAAATTTTAGCTACCTACTGCCTCCCGATTCTTGGCGTATCTCCCTCAGTGGGTGCGAGTCATGATAAAGGATCATCATCATCATCATCGTCGTTCGACCAGGACGCATCTCTGGGCATCTACATCTTTGAACGCCCTGGGCTCTGCATACAACGTTCCCGGTGAAAGTCAGCTATCGTCATCGGACCATCTTCACGCCCCTGTGAAGCATTCCGCGCCTTTTGTCACAGACAGCAGGAGAAACGGCGATGGCGGTGCCTGTTGAGGCCTCCGATCCCGGCTTGGGGGGTCCATCGATGAGCAGTGACGTGCAGCACAGCTACCAGCTTCGGTCGCGCATTCCGCGACCTCCAAACGCCTTCATGCTGTTCGCACAAGAAGAGAGGCGATCGGTGGCCGCTGAGAACCCGAACGAGAACAACCAGTGCGTGAGAAGCCGCCTGGGCAAGCTGTGCCGTAATCTCAGCACCGCCAACAAGGAGCCATACCAACGCAAGGTGGTCGAAGCTGCCAACGTCCACCGAAGGAATCACCCGGACTACGTCTACAACCCGCGTGAGGCCTACCGGTGCAAGGGGCACGATCGCAGGACCAAGGCGATTGCCAGCAAGCCCAAGCGTCGCAGTTCCGGGGACCAGGAGCAGCAGCCGAGCATTTCCACAGCCGTGGCCCAGGATCGACGTATCCCGGAGTTCCATCAGCTACAACCTCCGCTCCTACCACCGCAAAGGAACGAACACTGTGCAACCAGTGCTGCCTGGGACAGCGCTTCGGGCGCTGCTCAGGGAACGCCACTCCCTATAGGCTGACGGCCATTGTCACGGCCACGGCGTCGGCTCGTTCTGATGCGTGGCCCTACAACGGGCACCGGTTCCCCGGTCCTCTGCCACTATCACTGCGTGTGGCCAACAGAGAATACGCCGCGCCCACCGCTCAGTTAGCGGCAGCTCGCGCATTCAAGCAGCCTAAAACCCCATGTGCCCCAACTATGCTTGACAATCAGCTGTCCCCCACGCTCCTGGACGACGAAGACGACGACTCGTCTGTGGGCACGTCGTCGTTCGACCAGGGCAGATTCCCGGAGACCCTAGGCTCTGCAGATGGTGCCCCAGGCGACGGTCAGCCATCGTAGTCGGTAGCTGGCTCCCCTCCAGCATATATGACCGCCAGTACGTGCCTGCCAAGCGTTCGGCGCCGAAGATCGCGAGGCCCTCATCCGCATTGTCGCGATCAGTGAGAGGATGCGAGAATTACTAATAGTTCACACGTTTTATTCAATGTCAAAGAAAGAAAAGGCGATGAAATTGCTGTGTCTTTTTCTTTCGATAGTGAAGAAACAGTTACGCCCTCTGAGGTGTTACGCATGACTGGCATGAATTACGCTGAGATGTATGTTGCAGAAGCCGACGGCTGGTCCAAACAGTTAGAGACACATATGGATAGATATATGGACACTGGAAAGTGCGTAAAGTATCCTTAAAATGCGTATCGCAATAAAACGTACTTTAAGACGCGCCGCGAACAGCAGAAGCTAGATAGAAAGCGATGGAGAAGGTTCTATTCCGCACTAACTCTTAGAACTTCCCTGCCAATCGTAGGGAATTTTCTAAGGTACTTTTGTGGCCCTGGCGCATAGGGAGAGAGATTCATGACTGTGGTTTTAGTGAACAAAGTTGGAGAAACAATAGCTGATGAATTTTGCGATAATATGCAGCGTCCAGCAGGTGCTTTAAACACGACTCTCATTTACAGCTCTGTCACGGAAACGCATACTCTGACATTGAAGTTCAATTCACAACGTTGTGACCATAACCCGAAGCGGTATTGGCCGCTTTACTGAGGAACCGAAATGTGCGCTTGAATATAGCAATCAGAAGACTGCTGTGGTTACGGATGGTACAAACTACAGTACTTTGGAAAAACCTGGGTCTCTAAGAAATATATTCAATTAGCCGCAGAAGACTGAAAACTGCTGTGGGTCGAGACGGGATAAATGAAATTTCTTTAAAAAAACATGGCTCCAACAGAAACATATATTTTACTGCAAGTACACAATGATATCTTCATTGCATAACAGTTCTCGTCGTCTTGAATAACAAGAGCAGTTCAAGTCCAGTGCCTGGAACAGTTATTCAATTCAGCCGCACATCTCTATTGGCCGCAATAGCGTCGTCAGTGTGAGATCGGTTACAAGAGCCTTAGCGATGATAGAAATTGCTCCCGCCAAGATCGTTGTCTAAGCGTGCAGATACTTCCTTTAGAGCAATCATCGCGCGTATGTGGATTGAGATCGCAACAATGTCCGGAATTCAACAGTTATTGTAGACTGACTAGAGCGTCAGGAACTCACAAGCGACGAGGCTTTGAACAATTGTCTCATCACGGCTCTGCGGGCTGTGTTCGGAGATTGAATTTGTTTTGAGCGAGTGCCGGTTGGTTGCGCAGGAATATCATCTCGATATCGGCAGTGAGATTCTGACTAGCTTTGTCGATGAATATCGTCTCGTTGGAGGTGACAGCGTCCCCGTCTCGGAAATCCAGAAGATCACAGTGGCGCTCTCGGAAATGATCAGCAAGCGGAGTCTGTGATGGGGCCAGTGGCGACGACGTAGGACCAATACGGACGGGGAAAGATGGTTGGCCCGCAGTAGGGTTGGCGCGGGTTGCGTATATCACGTCCACCACCTGCATGCAGAGTTGGCGGCATGAAAGCGACGAGGTATAACAAAACGATGCCTGGCGAATGTTGGTGAAGCACTTCTCGCTGTCTTCCTTTACAGTGCATGTAAGGCATACGTGGACGAGTAAGTCTTACATATTACGTATGCTAGGCAAACTCACAGCAGTATCTGGAACGTTAAATACAGATTGAAAAAAAATTGTTAAGATTGTTTGCTTTTTCATCCTTTTCTCTTATAATGTCGCTTCCAACATGAATTTCGTCAACCATTTCTTTCTTGTTCGCTAAAATATCGCCAAAAGTTTTGAGGTGAGGCTTTTTTTTTTCAAAGAATGTTTGTTTAGATTTAACCAAAGTACGCTTGAGTTCTGTTTTTAGATTGGCCAAGGCCACTGGTGACATGGTCCTTTTACGCCATCTTCTAATTTTTCTTTTCATATGAATTATATCACGGGTGATCCAAAGTAGAGCACTGCACGGGCTCGGGCTTACCCGAAAGCCCGGGCCCGGCCCGGCCCGGCCCGGCCCGTGGGCCGGGCCGGGCCGGGTAGAGCAGTTTTTTCACGGGCTCGGGCCGGGCTCAGGCACGGCGTGTGCTTTTTGACCCGGGCCCGGGCCGGGCTCAGGTTTTTTTGACGCGGGCCCGGGCCGGGCTCGGGCTTTCTGCGAGTTATTCTCGGGCTTCTGCACTCTGAAAAACATGTATTTTTTGGTCTCGGGCCGGGTTCGGGCCAGTTTCGAGTCGGGCTCGGGCCGGGCTCGGGCTTAAGGTAAAGGGGTGGCGGGCCGGGCCGGGCGGGTAACGTAGATTATTTCCGGGCCCGGGCCGGGCCCGGGTCTCGCCATAAATGTTTTGATCGGGCTCGGGCGGGCCGCCCAATGTAAGAACGGGCCCGGTCCGGGCCCGGGCCGCAAAAATCGGCCCGTGCAGTGCTCTAATCCAAAGACTTGTCTCCTTTGTTTTTTAAGCCGCGATGGAACATATTTGTCTATGCAATGACTTATAACACACGTGAATTCTTCCCATAATTCTTCTACTGTTTTTAGACCAGCGGTACTCTTGAAACTATCAAATTGAATCCCGAAAAAATCAATAATCGAAGTGTCATCAACCCTAGCATAGTCTTTAATTTTTACTGGCACATAGCTCTTCACTTGCCTAGTTGCTCGGATAGGCACATCGAGACAGATCATCCTGTCATCCGCGATATACCATCTTCTACTGTCACATTGTAATTGTTTAATTTATTTGATAGGAACACCAAGTCTAGTAATGACCTTGACGTTGGCGTAATTCTGGTATCTTCAAGCACGATTTGTTTCAAATTGTACGTAAACATGTCTAGTATGTTTTCAGCGCTTACGGATTCCACACGACCCTACGAATATTTTTTCCAGTTTATATGCGGTAGGTTAAAATCTGCAGTCATTACCAGCCTAGTGTTCCCATTTACATGAAAATATAAAAACTTGTTCAGGTTTTCGAGAAACTCAGGGGAACTTGAGGGTCGCCGATATACAACTTCGATAAGGAAAACAGTACTTTCACGAGTTATTCTACTCCAGAGAGTTCCTGGTACTTCAAATCAATCAACGAAGCATTCAGAGAACGTTTAACTATTATACACACCCCACCTCCACGTAAGTATCTGTATTTTATAAATATGTTGTAACTAGGAGGAACAGTGCAATAATTCGGTACATTTTCATGCAACCATGTTTCGGTTATAGTGGTTATGTGAGGATCATGCGAAAGCAATAACTACTCAAGTTGCATAGTCTTGTTTACTTGACTACGCGCATTAAACGAGAGCAATCTTAGCTATTTTTTTTTTTTGGTGTCTCAAATGAGCTGCATGAGCTATCACATCCATTTGACTTAGTTGATACAACGCGCTCACTTCGCTTCATTTGATCAGTATCCCGTTTGCCCGAGTGCAAGTAGCGCTTGTCTTTGGCGTCATCCCATGCTTATAACTGGTCGTTTATCCGGAGTTTATCGTGCACAAGAAATACTTTTGCGCCTGCGTCCCTGTTCAAGGCAGCACTTTCCCATGACTTCTTTTGTATCGGCACTGTTTCCTTCGCATAGTTATTGCTTATCCTGATTGAAGTTCCCTTTAGCTTTGCGCAGCTTTTGAGCACGGTATCCTTTTCCTTGTAGGCAAAAAAATTCAAGATAACAGGCCTTGGTCTATCAGGATTTACTTTGCCAATGCGGTAAATTCTTTCCACTGTAGTGACTTCTATGCCAAGAACTTTAGAAAAAATGTCATTTACAACGCGCTTTTTAACACTTGTGCAGACTCGTTGGCGTTTTCAGTAAGACCAAACACCGTAAGATTATTTCGACGGCTTCTATTTTCATAATCGATTAATTTTTCAGATTGTTTTCGTACGGTGGTCTCCAATTTATCTATTATATTTTTCATTTCGTCGAACATGGCTAGCACACTTTGCATCTTATCAGTTTCAGCATTCACTTCTGCAATTTCTTTCCTGATATCATCTATATTGCGATCCAATGCATTTTGATTTCCTGCAAGATTTCAGCAGTTATTGGGCCTGGATTTTCCTCCACATCCCCAGCCATAAGCAGCAACAGTAGTATTGACCAGCAATCCACCAAAATAGCACAACATCTACGAGGGCATGGCAGGACTAACAAGCGTCTATTATCACTGCGATACGTAGAGCAGTAACTAACCTGTAATAGCAGTAACGGCGTTTTAGGCATCATGCTTCTCAGCCAAGTGCCATGCGCTCTGAAGCCGATGTTCTCGCGTTGTTCCTTTTGTAGTCTGGTCGCTGGTGACGTCACACCCGTGGCGGCAAGTCCGGGAATACGCACTCCAAGCTTGGATTTCTGCAAAGTTGCGCATCGACGACGAAAAGCCGTGGCCTAGTGGTAGAGCGCCCGCCTCAGCCGCGGTAGATTGTGGGTTCAATTCCCACCGCCGCCGGGCACCCACTGGTTCAAATGGGTACAAGCATACCCCGGCCTGGCGTTCGGCATCCTTCAGGGGTGATAAGCTTGGGAAAGGAGTCTGCGCCCTGAATTCCCGTCGAAACCCTCATGAACACAGAAAAAAAAAAGTAATGTTTGGGCCGCCCCCATGGCGGCCATTTTCCATGGGGGGCCCAAGCATCTATTGAGGTGGGGACGCCTTCTGGTTGAGGACAAACACCTCTTCACTCACTTGGTTCCGGGGCGTAACGTCCGCCAAAAAAAAAAAAAAAAAAAGCGAGCACGTCTTCTCGGCACTCACATCTATATTGGACGTGTAGCGCAGAGGCATTGCTCCCGGCCTGGTCTCCGCGAGCACGTCTCCTCGGCGCTCATCGCGTCACACGGCCTGTCGATGTCCAATCGTGTACTCTACTCGCAGCGGGGAAAGGTGTAATGGTTGCTGTACAGCAGGATGATGTTACTGTTCTATTGGAATGGCGATGGAACTAAAAATGTTAGGCCTA
Organism: Dermacentor silvarum; assembly: GCF_013339745.2. Lineage (NCBI taxonomy): Eukaryota > Metazoa > Arthropoda > Arachnida > Ixodida > Ixodidae > Dermacentor > Dermacentor silvarum. The sequence continues at coordinate 57,672,875 of NC_051154.1, read as the reverse complement.
ACTTTAAGAGACAGGAAGAGAGCCGTGTGGATCAGAGAGCAAATGGAAATAGTCGATATTCTATGTAGCTGACATTAGGAGAAAGAAATGGAGCTGGGCAGGATGTTGTGCATGGGGATTGGCAGGGGGCATGTAATGCGTAGGATAGATAACTGGTGGACCATTGGAGTTACAGCGTGGATACCAAGAGAAGGGAAGTGCAGTCGAGGACAGCAGAAAAGTAGGTGGGCTGATGAAGTTAGGAAATTTCCAAGGTCAAGTTGGAATCAGCTAGCGCAAGACAGAGGAAATTGGAGATCGCAGGGAGAGGCCTTCGTCCTGCAGGGGACATAAATATAGGCTGATGATGATGATGATGAATTGTTATGGCTGAATGGCCTGGGTTGGCCTTGACGTTGGTGTCGATGCGATTGAACATGGCGTATGCTGACGGTTGCTCTTTGCGGAAAAAATAAAGGTACTTGTGCGTTGCATTTAAAATAAAGAGCTGTGAAAGTAATACCTAAAACACAGAAAGCAAGCAAAATTAAATGTCTGAGATTATTTTGGTGATCTTCCGTGTGGGAGCCGGCGGCGAATAAGGGGAAGCCTGGAGTCTGAGCTCGGAGTCAACGTTTCGACAAAGGTTCTAGTGCTCGCCCTTGAGAAGCCTCCCTGTCGAAACTTTGGCTCCGGGTTCAGGCTTTACCTTATTCGTCCGCGGTTATTCTGTTCAAGGCCCAGTCATCGTCAGGCCCTTTTGTATTCTTTAGATGCGAACACGGCAACCCCGCACGACAGAACGACTTTTGATCAATACTCTCTCCAGAAAGCTTGCCAGTTAAGCATGGGCCTCGCGCTCGTCCGAGGAACAGGTTTAGCACTTAATAGCTTTAAGTCCTCAAGTATGTTTGCGCGTTCCTCGGGCAACTTCGAGTTGTTTAGCAATTGCAGATGTACGTCACCCTCCATTCCTGTTATGAAGTCGGTCGTAAACTGTGGATATTTTTTCCACAGGCTTGTCTCGATATCTTGTCTCGATATCTTGATTTAGACGCACAGATATCTATTACGAGAACATGAATTTTTGAACGCAGATACCCCTTACCCTTTGTGGCCACTCGTAGTGACAAAAATAGACATTTCTGTTGAAGCATAATTGTTATCAACCTTATCAGTCGTTATCAACCTTATCGCAATCGACATGACCCTCATCAACCGTTATCGGTCATTATCAACTTTATCAGAATTCCTCCGACCAATATATGCCCTTATCGCTAGCGCCTTATCCATCCGCATGGAACCATTATCAGCCGTGATCAGACCATATAACCTCTCATCACTCCTTATCATCCTCATCAACACATTGACTGCTTATCTGAATGTGTTGCGCGATGCGAAGCGCCTGAGCCCTCAGAGGTCGGTGAAGGAACGCCCCAACGGAAGGCGCATCGTCGGCTCTTCATGGGGTTCTAGAGATGGCTTTCATTCCACCATCCCCAAATCTTTCACTAAAGCTGTCTTAGAAACTGTTCTCCTTCGACATTTTTGTACCGCCGGTACAAGATATTCATATGGTTCAGATATATTCACCTTCTGCAAGCGTGGCTGTTTAACCCAGTGGGTAAGAAACTTGCTTCAAATCGTGTGGTCGGAAGTGCGAAACTCACCGCCGCTATCGTTTTTTCCTGTCAAATTTATTGTTTTTCTTTCTGGATCGCATGATGTTACTCGTTCCGGACGGACATATTGACCGACGCACAGATTTCCTTGGTGAGTCGCCGAAGAATGCTTACGCATCAAACTGAAATAAAATTTGAATATTTCATTTTTTTCGAATTGTCATTTTAATGTAGCACAATATTCTACGACCACGACGATTTCGCCACCCTAAACAAGAGCCCAGTAGCTACTGCTACTTGCTACTTCCCCCGTAATTGGTGAGCGCATTTGAGGGAAAAAAAAAAACAGACAAGAAAAAATAAGATGGTTGTCGTCACTGTGGGAGAATAATGATGTCGCAGTAAATTATTTCAGAGCCGAAGGAATCGCTCAACTCCGCTGCCTGTATTATTATTATTATTATTATTATTATTATTATTATTATTATTATTATTATTATTATTATTATTATTATTATTATTATTATTATTATTATTATTATTATTATTATTATTATTATTATTTCGCTCCTCAAATTATCTGCGCTGCACGCAGTGCAAGACAATCGTGAACATACACCAACTAGTCATGTTTTTGCTCTGTTGAACGTAGTGCGCATTATTTCATATATGCGGCAATGCGTAGACGGATTCATCAACCGTGAGCGAAAAGGGGGGAGCCTGGAGGCCTGAGCCCGGAGTCAACGTTTCGACAAAGGTTCTAGTGCTCACCCTTGACAAGCCTCCTTGTCGGAACATTGGCTCCGGGCTCAGGCTTCCCCTTAGTCCTCGAATGTTAATCCGTTCAAGGCTCAGTCATCGTCTGGCCGTTTTGTCTTCTTTGGATGCGAACACGGGGAGCACGACCCAATGAGTTTTGATCAATTATCTCTGCAGAAAAATTGAAAGTTAAGCATGGGCCCTCGTCCTCGTCCGAGGAACAGCATCAGCGCTTAATAGCTATGAGTCTTCGAGTAGGTTTGGGCGTTCCTCGGGCAACTTCCAGCTGTTTAGCAATTGCAGAAGTACGTCACCCTCCATTCCTGTTATGAAGTTGGTCGAAACATGTCGACATTTTTTTTTTTTTTTTGCTTCTCTCTTTTTGGCGCAACGCGAGAAACATCCGCTTGTATATAGCTCTTAACGAGAGAGAGATAGAGAGGGGGGGGGGGGGGGGCTTGTATCGATATCGTGATTCAGACGCACATATATCTATGACGAAAACATAAATTTTTGAAGGTACACCCGTGAGCAAAAGTACAAGGACCAGCGGTTGCGCGAAAAAGTTGATTTTTTCCTGTGCCTATGAACACAACTTGAAATTGAGGACTGCACTCCAAACTTGGCATTGTGAACTTTTCACTGTACTCATGAATTCCAGTTTCTGGTTCTTAATTATGAAGAAATTAACTTTTTTCGCCGACCCTATGGTTCGTATACTTTTGCTCACGGGTGTACATACCGCTTGCCCTTTGTGGCGACTCGTAGTCGCGAAAATAGATATTTCTGTTGAAGGCATAATCGTTATCAGTTTTATTGGTCGTTATAAACCTCATCGCAATAGATCCGATCGTTATCAACCCTTATCCAGCATCTATGCGGCCTGTGTTTGTAGTTGCAAACCATTTTGAGCGTGTGCCGGTTGCGCTTCAAAAGCCCCTGGGTTTTAGCAGCGAAAGGCCAGTTGATTTCGGCCACGTCAATGAATACCGTTTTGCGGGAGATTACAGCCTCCTCGTCTCGTAAATCCAGAAGACCACCGCAGAGCTGTCGAAGATGTTCAGCCAGCGCCTGTTCAGCGTAGGGCAAATACGGAGGGGGAAAGATGGTTGGTCCGCGGTAGGGTTGGCGTAGGTTGAGCGTGTCACGTCCACCTCCAGGATGCAGCGATGTCACCACATAAGTAACGAGGTGAGAAAACGATGCCTCGCGAGCGCCGGTCGTCGGGTCCCTGTCTGCTATTACGCTGGACGTGTATCGTAGCAGCGGTATTCCCGACCTGGCCCCGGTGGGCTCGAAGGCGAGCACGTGCATCACTATCGTTTTCACGCCGTTACGGCGCCACGCAGCGAGCTCGTCTCCTCGAGGCTCACCGCGCCACCCGGCCTCTCGTTGTCCAGTCGTGTACTCGTCGCAAGGAGAGGTGTCGTAATCTTCAATGTACGCCACACTGTTCCTCTTCTGTCGGGGTTAGTGACACGTAGTTGCAAGGGATGACTGGCCTGGGAAGAGTGACCTAGCCTGGGTTCGCGTTGCTGTTGCAATGGTGTCGATATGATATGACGTATGTCGACGGTTACTCTTTGCGGAAAAGCGACTTGTGAGTTGTAATGTGCTTTAAATATTAAAGAGGTGCGAAAATATAACATCTAGAACACAGAAGGTAAGCGAAAATAAGTATTTACGTATTTTTTCTTCTTTTGTTCTAATAACTAATGGCGAGTGGTTTTTTATCACCCGACTTTTTCGTATTTTCAAACTCGATGGCCCGTATAGTGCAGTGACACAACTCTTTCCGTAATTCGTCGTGATAGCGGTTATGTGCGACCAATCTGTCGATAGTATCAGTTTTCAGTACCATTAAAAATATATCTGTTGTTTTTAGTATCTCTAGAAACAATCGCGTTTTTTAACATGCAGTAGACTGATAATCAGCGCACATGCATAAGCAGCGAGAACAGCCAGAACTATAGTATATACATGAATGTCCGCCAACTTAATTACACTATTTTTATATTTTATTATCTGTCACTGAATTAGTCATTCCAGTTAATAAACGAGTCAGAAGTAATTATTGCTGCGTCGAAAGTGCCATGATGCGTTGTGCTTCAACGAAACTGCAGTCGGCTGAGCATATTTCTTTATGCTTTATGCTATGAAACAAAGTTGCATTGAAAAAACACCTTTTTGAATGCTGCTAAATCTCAGAACATAGTCAGGAGAATATGTTTACATGGCCAAGGAAACGATCTCGGTTTAGTCATCATGACTCCATACGCACTGCACTGCAATTACGCGCATGTACGAGCCCTGACTAGTCTTCCCTTCAGGTTGGTAAATGAATCGCATTACCAGACGCAATATCTCTGTTCGGAAGCATGGCAGTACGGCGACATCAAAAGTGTCCTGGAACACCGAATCGTTTCTAGCTCCTTCACTCACGCTCGTAACTGCTCATAATGCCATTAATATGGAAGCTAAACATCTTTTCTCAAATGTAAGTCGATAATCTTTGAATGTACCCATCCATTCATGATAGATAACCGTTTATTTCCTAAAAATCGCGTTGTTCGCATAACACGCAAACTCGCGTTTTTCCTTATTGGTGCTCCAGCGTAGGCGGAGATTGAATAGCGTAGAATGATGTTTTTTTTTTTTTTTCGGCGTACAACGCCCCTATTTTCTTCGTACGCGCGATACGTTGTACTGTGCAGATAATAGTTAGCACAACATGCGAATTCCCCTCTTGAGGATTCAGGGATTCGGCTGTACCCAGAAGGTGCCGTATGGCGTTGGAGTTGGCAACGCCATCTCTTTCGCGTTCCGCAAACTAACCGCTGTAAACGTTCTATATTTACATCTGAAATTGTTCTACTAATACCTTGGGGTTTAAATGCCGTGAGGATTTGACTGTGGGTTTTATGCCACCTGTGACAAATTTGACAACCTGCCTCCCCTCTTTCTTTTATATTGCTCTTTATCTCTGACAGACGAAAGGGGATACATAATATTACGCTTTATGGTGTTTTTATGCAACAAATAAAAACTAAATGCTGCAAAAGAAATGAATGCAAACATAATTGAAAAGAAAACATAAATGAAAGAAAAGGGGGGGGGGGGGGGAGGGCAGTAGCAGCAATAGCAGCACCCGTGTTGCATCAGCAGGGCTGATATTTACGTTTCAACAAGTTACACATTCGTATGAACTTAAAATCTGGTGGCTCAGTGGCTATCGCATTTGCTTCTGAGGCGCCCTCATTTTCATCAAGTCGGAATGCAACAACAATTGTGCACCGCGCTTTGGGTGCACATAAAACAACCTCAATGTCCGGAGCCCCCTACTACCTGCTCCTGCGCTAGTTTGAGACAATAAATAAATAAATAAATAAACAAACAAACAAATAAATAAATAAATAAATAAATAAATAAATAAATAAATAAATAAATAAATAAATAAATAAATAGTAAATCAAAATTTATCTGCAGTGACGCTTGCACGAAGCATCTTACCCAGGGGTAAATCAGTTTTTTGCCCGCAGACAAAAAGATTCGCGCAAATGACTGCAGTTCGCCGCACAGCAAGTTACAAGGATGCAAATCTTCGCCCAAGTGTCACCCTTCTGTCGCTCGTCGTCTTAGTTTGCTGCAAATTGCTGGCACTTTCGGGCAGCTTTTTACCGATCTACCCACGCACAAATAAAGTGCTTCGTGCAAACCGCCACTCGCAACGACTCCTGCACTTGGGCGGGCGAGAAAGACCGCGCAAGTTACTTCGTCCGTGGGGGGGTGGGGGCGACTGCAGGCCTTCCGAGGGAGCACAGCGCGCGGCCTGGGTGTCAGTCTTGGCGGGCCCGCTTTGGACGCGTGATGAAGCCGATTCGAGCATCATAAAGGCCAGGCCAGAGCCGGGGGGGCCCCAGTGCGGGCAGCATCAGGATAGGCGGAAAGCAGCGCGAAGAACGGCCCAGGAGTGGCTGCTATTCGTCCGAGCCTCTCGGAGCACACTCCCTTCGTGGCGGCGGCCGCGTAAACAACGGCGCCAGGCGTCCGCCCTTCCCCCCGCCCGCGCGTGTGCGCTAGAGAAGCGGCCACTTGGTCGGCCCCGAGTGGCGCACAAGTGGGGCCTCCGCGAGTGTCCGGACCGCGGCCAAGTGCGATGTTGGCCAGCTCGGCGACGCCCTTCTCCGTCAAGGACATCCTCAACCTGAGCGACAGCGGCGTGGACGAGCTCGATCCGCAGGCGCTGCTGTACCAGGCGCAGAGCCTCGAGAAGGCCTTCTTCGAGGAGGCCTGTCACGAGGGGCTGCTCGACGCGGACGCGCTGCTGCTGCCGGCCGCCGCCGACTCGGGGGCAGCGTCAACGGCTGGCGGCGGTCAGTGCGCACCGCACCTCTGCCTGCCCTACCACGCACACTGCTTCGAAGGAGGTCCCGGGCTCGATCCCGGCTACGCGCACCAAGACGAGGCGCCGCCGGCCCAGCTGGCGCAGCACTGCGCGAGCGGCCGCGCCGACATGCTCAGCCAGCAGTTTGCGAGTGACGCAAGTAAGCGAGCGTTACACGAGACGTGGTCTGTACCTACGCATGCAAGCCTGCTTGCCCGAGTGCCAGGCAATGAAGGCTGCTTGATGCGCCTTCCGAAAGCCGCGTCGCGACTGACGCACTCGTCGCGACGCGGCTGTTACTAGTCATAGATTCCGTGGTTTGCATTACGAGGTTGCTGTTTGTCCTTGTATAATATAGGTCAGATAATTCTAGCCTCTATGTCAGTTAAATTTAGGTGGTGCACTTTATCATGCACGGATATTTACATACATAAGTGTTTTGACAGGCAGGTCCATCAAGAAAAGTATAACATTTCTTGATTATCGAAATTGACAAAAATCAGTAACCAATCAGTATCAAATATCAAATCAATCTGCTCGTGCTTAGGTTAGAAAAAATTGACCTCGTTTGCGCTGGCTGCAGGCGCTGTTTACGCGTACTGAGTGTAATACGCGCACTTGCTGTAATAAACCAAGATATGCTCACTGCATCTCCCACCATGATACTACAGAGCATTCTTGCTAGTATTCGTCGACGGGCTGACAAGAAGGTTAAGGAGGGTTATGCCCCACCTCATTAGTTCTGGCGAACGTTTGTGCCATTGCCTTCCATTGCCATTTGTCGCAGAAAGGTTTAGGCGTTCGTCATCTCTTTTTGTCGTTGGTTGCTATGCTTCTGCCATAACAAAATTCAGAACTAAAGGACTTGCCGACAGTTCGTGGGCATTTGTGATTATTCCTTCCCTCCCTCTCACGCCCTTCTCCATATTCAATGTTTATTTGCCCTCTCGCAGCTAATGTGTTGTGAAGTATGTATTTACGTTATAATTCGAAAAGGCAGCTTCACCGCATTGAGGAAGAGGCATCCGTTCGCATTGCTGTGCTGCTACTGAGATTGCTGGTAAAAGCATGCCATATGCATTCGAACTATTCGTGTAGGCTGCCGTCACAATGAACATGATGTTTGCCGTAGAGGGCAGAACAGCAGCGAGATACCGATGCGCCCATCACCTTTGGCTGCTCATCTGGCATCCAGGATGCATACAAACAACGTCTATGTTTTCAGCACTGACATACCTGTTTATGTTGTTGAGCGGGATAAATCCACATGAGGAAGAAATTTATTCTTCACCTCACTAAAGATGGGCAGCACTGGGGAAGCACTAGCCTTCAGCCAGTCAATGCACATGATTTGTCTGTGTTTTGGTCGCTGTCCGTGCTCTGGCCAATGGCTATAGCTTTCTGTACTATAGTCAGGGTATACCGACGAATCGCGAACCAATCTCACGCTAGATCATCTTCGTGAATTCATGCGCATTTTTAGACGACGCAGGCTATAGTTTTCACAGTTTACACAACCAATGAAAGTGAGGGGCTGAAATTTTATTAACGACCATATCAAGACAACGAAGCCAAAGGAAGCACAGAAGAGCTAAAGAATTTAAACATTGAAATGTAGGATTGATTATGAATGAAGGCTAAATTTGTGATACGATTCATATTGCTCATGAAGCAAGCAGGAAATTAAAATTGTACAAAAACAACTTGCTGTCGGCAGGAGCCGAACCCATAAAGTTGGCATGATGCTTGCGGTGCTCTCTAATTTAGCTACGTCAGCTGTCTGCCCGTCCATTTTATTAGGAAGTTTTCTGTGTGTACTAGATCAGTAGCCTTTGGAGTGTTAACCTAGCACCACTCCCGAGCATGGCGAAGGATTTGGAACATCCTTTGAACCGAAGATGCCACGAAGTACGTGAACTTACGAGCAGGTAACTGGTCAATAAATATGCTTCCTCAAGGGATAAAGGCTGTCAGAGTCGAGAGCTTTCGCTTTGCAGTGAGCGAGAAGGAGTCACTGGAAGCAAGCTGTTCGATAACCCGGTTCGTAAGCATCTATCCTAAGGACAAAACCGAAAAAAATGAAAACCTCACTTATCGCATAAAACAAAAAATATATAGCACCTCCTATAAGAAGCACGTGCCGTTTTGAGTGGAAAATTAAGTGACTTACAAGGATAGAAGAGATAACTCCGTGGGGCTTGTCTAACCAAAAACATTTGCTTGAAGAAAGGATGCATTCAACAACAAATGCGATGGATCAGCTGGCATGAATTTTATTGCAATAGCTACCCAGCACCGTCAGGCATTTCTCACATATGTATGAAATGTTGTATCCGTTAGGAGGCTCATTACTTCAGCCCTTTGCAGCAAACAGCTCCAACCAAATAAAATATGGTCTTGGAGCGGTATACGGACTTAGTTTGCCACTGTTCTCGTGCAGTTATCAATGGTGCTGCTCTGAAATTACCAATCAAAATGGCGCACATAACCACTTATGTATTACACATTGTTTTGTTGTAGACATACTAGGACCGAATTCACGAAGCTTTTCGTCGCCAAAGTTCCGACGTACTGGTGATGCCGACGCCAAGCATGCCACTTGTCAATGTTGGCAACTATACAATGTTACATAATAATAAGTGACATTGAAGTGGTAGCTATACAGCTGGCGTCAGCTACACAGGAGCATGATCGTGCGAATACATGCATGACCGATATAATGTAAGGATTCCTTTCTCACGATTCTATTCCTTTCTCATCATCCACGGCTCACGCCCGGCTGATCCGGCTGATAATGCATAGTGGAATCGCTAAGGCCGCATTCCACTCAAGGTCAGAGTGCCCTTTGTGCTCAGTCTCGAGAACGAACTGGAGCGCAGGCAGGGGCACAAGCTGGAGCACATACTAGAGCACAGTCTAGAGCACCAGATCATGCCCCATAACTACCAAGTCCCACATTATTGTTAATAAAAATTCAAAGTTCAGTTACGTATATGTCGTGCAGGTGCAACAAAAATTCCTTAAGTAACAAAAAATTTTCATCGGAAATTCATCCACGAAGCAGTATTCAGTTCAACGCCACAGAGCATTTACCGCTGGTTACATGAAACTTGCTGGAGAGGACACACCGTGACTGCATCGACAAAGCCATTCAGGCCTGTTTTATTTAGGCCGCGGAGCACTTAAATACAAGTTAGGTGTCAAAAAACGCTCGTGTAATCCGTCAAATGCGTGTATCGCAGCCACCTTCCTTCATATGCCGATGATTCAGAACAGAAGGACGTTGACCTGTAACCTAGCAGATGAAGGCGGGGTCAAGACACCGTATGGGAAACGCTGACGCATCGTCATCCAATAAGAGAACGGTAAAGGATTGCCGAATACTATCTCGAAGATCAAGTCTCAAAATCGTCGATGTAGGCTAAATTACACAAGGACAGTGCTTGACATTTAACAAACAATTTCAGCGTATACTAGATTCTAGCTGTGAGTTTATACGCGTAGTATAGCATATATAATGCAAGTGCCGTCGAAAAGAACTAAACACTAAAACACATGCCTATAGCCGTACGCTCGAGCACCTAGATGAATTTTCTTCCCACTTCGTGAGCGTTATCATATATGAAGCCATTAATATTGCATCGCGACCTTCCCCAACCTCCGTATATAAAAAAAAAGTTACTTGTGGTCCACGGTACGACTTGCGGGCCACGCTTCAGTTCTTTGGTTGGAGCTGATATCTTTGTCGCAGTCGCCCTGACACTGGGTTCGTTATCCGGTCTCCCTTTTTTAACAAAAAAGTTCATTTTGTCGTTGAGAGACAAAAACACTATGCTGAGCGCAGTGAGATTTATCATCAGCCCGAAAAAAATAAAAAACCTCTCAGCAGACGTGACCTTGCAGAATGATTGATCAAAGGCCCGTCACCGCGTTTTAAGAACCAGCGACTTGTTCTCCTCACGTCACCTCACCCTCTCCGCCACCGTCTGCAAAGGTCACACGCCCCTGGTTAACAAGATTTCTTACATATTTATAATATTTAAAACAATTTTCAATGACCCTACGGGTTCGTAGAGGGTTTCGACTATGGTTGCGCGACGTTCCAGCTTGAAACATTTATTCTCCTGTTGTAAAAAAACATAACATCGCCCTTTTTTAAGGCACCTTAGCGAACCCCGCAGTACTTTATTAATTTATTTTTCGTTCGCTAATTGAACCACGCACTTGAGATTTTCTCAATATAGATGTACAGTGTCCTCGTATTCCTGCACAGCTTCTTTTCGACCCCACGTTTCGTTCTCCTACGGCTAACGTTTTAGTCTGAGCGCGATCTGAAGCCCTAATTAGCGCCAATTTCATAACATGTGAATCGTTCAACTGACTCTCATCTTTATAACTTCTCCAGTATGTTATGCAATGTATGTGCCAGCTCTATTTTTTTCAAGGTTCCATTCTGATCTTTTATTTTTCTTACAGCAGTCGTTTGAAATGTTCTTTCGACACGCAATCATTGTTTTTGTTAAAAGCTTTCGAAGCAGGAATCGCCACCAATTCAACTCGCAAATCGCACATTATTTATACATCTTGTTTTTGATTAAATTAAATTTATCATTGCATTACGAGGCGCCATGGTGACGCAATTACACCATCGTGTCATCGACGCAACTGCGCGTGCGACAGCACGTAATAGCAGAAATGTACGCAAATATAACCACCGTGCGATGGTGAAACAGCATGGTTTTCGATCATTTGTCAAACTGTGTTTTGTCATTGAAGGGAAAAGTAAATAATAAATGGCTGGCGCAACGTAAGAAAAAGGGAAGCTAATTGAGCAAGAGAGTAACAGAAGTTTACTGTGACAGTTAAAAAAAATCTAGATTTAAGGTTACAGTTAAAAAAGAAGAAACAAACAAGAAATAGTGGCAATGTCTCACCAAGGAGGATCTGAGAGAAAGGAAGGAATAAGTAAAATTGAGCAGCAAGTCTCAGTGTGATATCCGCCTTGCGGGCTTCCGCATAACTGATTTACCAAGTAAAATATACAGGGTGTTGCAGCGAACACTTTCAAAAATTTTTAAAGGTTGCTTGTGGCATATAGCATAATTCTAGTTCATGAGCTGGCCTACTCGAAGAGGCGGACATTACTTGCCCCAAAAATTGAAATGCATAATTGTCTAAGTAACATAAATTTACTAATTAACATTTTAACTAATTACCTTAGTTACTTTTGTGCTTCAATGCATAAAACGACGTTTTGTGAAGAAAGTAAGTGGCACGCCAATGCATTTCTCTGCATAGTTCGGGAATTATTATCTCGAAACAGGCGTCATCCTGAGAATTCGTTCCAAGTGGATCCGCCTTGCGAACTCCACGGCTAGAATTTGTAAGTTACAATATGGGCCATAAGGTAATTAGTTAAAAGCTTATGCAGTGAATGTTTGTTAATTAGTCGACTATGCATTTCAATTTTTTATGCAAGTAATGTCTGCCTCTTCGAGTAGCTAGACCAGTTAATGAACTAGAATTGTGCTATCTGCCACAGGCAACCTTTCAAAATTTTTGAAAGTGTTCGCTGAAACACCCTATAGATTTATAGACTATGCAGGTTATGCTCTCGAAAATATAATACAGCTGAGAGAAAAAGAATACGCAGGTGCCCCATCGATAAATAAATTATTTGTTTTGTTTTCCATTCGGAGGTGCCTTGAGGTGTACATAATCAATCATAAACCTCATCAGCCTTTTCACTGGTTTTCTTGTGTAATCTATGTCCATGCATTATATATCAAAAAATAAGAAATGTAATGTGCTGCACTGTATTGATCGCAAAGGCGTAGAATCGTGTCGCAGCACTACTACGTGATGCATATAATTTCCTAAATACGGCACTAACACTCGATTTCTTTTATTTTTGTTGTTGTAGAGGTGAGACGTGCATCCGCCGTCAGACTTAACTGGAACACGGCTTTGAGCACCTCTTCATTTATATTGCTCACGAAAGTGCACTTTTCAGGAAAACGGTTCTTTCGAGTAGGAGCTCAGTCTGTGAAGGATCCCCCTCCCCCCGTGAAGGGTGGGGGGGTTCTGCTTCACAAAACCCGCCGACCCGTCTACAGCTTGGCATGCATTTTTGCTCACTCCTCGGCAATCACGACGTGCTAGTTTGGGCTAAGTATGGTGCGTCGACAGGTCTGCCTTT
>NC_051154.1:57544932-57654932 GCF_013339745.2 Dermacentor silvarum | reverse complement strand
TAAGCGAACTAAGCTTAGCGGGCGTGTATTCTAGCTCCAACAAGTAGGAAAAGAAAAGCACAGTTTCATGTTAAATTTTACGATGCTGACTGTTTTACATTACAGAGAAGTTCAAGATGTGGCTGGGCATCAGAAGCCAACAAAACAACGAGAAGAAAATGACAGAAGTGCTTGTTATTCTCTCAAATCACGGTTTAAAAATTATTGTGCTTAATTTCCGATAAAACAAATGATATAGACATTAGCTATCTCGTTATTTAAAGCCATAATTCCGGTGATGGTCAGCACTGACTGTCCTGGATTACGACCAACGGCTATTTCCGTTGCAATAGACAAGAATCCACGTATGTAAAGCTGGAAAGGGAATATATATATATATATATATATATATATATATATATATACATATTCAATGCATATGTTGGAATCAATGTGAAGCGAAGCTTTAGTAAAGGGATTATTAAAATGCTTTACAACTAACGGCAAAGCGTACAATTTCATTTACGTTAATCCTATGAAACGTGTAATCTCACGGAATATGTATGGTTATCCACCACAAAGTTCATAACTTTATTGGCATGCCATTTTTATGTTCAAGCACTGCATCGTTCACAAGCTATGCTGAAATGCTAACTCCAAATCAGGCGGATGCATAGATTTCTTTGGTTTCGGGTAAAGACAGATAATATCCAACTTTTGCAAACCGAACAAAATTTATGAAAATCCGGTTAAACCCGATTGATCTACAAAGTGTTCCCTTTCGTTAAGAATGATAATGCATGTCACAGCTGTCACCGATTCGTCGTCCGCGCGAAGGCGATCGACGGGGTATACAAGCCGGTGTGTCGTGCCGTACGCAAGCGAACACAGTGAGAGGAGTCAGAGTCGGGAGTAAAAAAAAAAAAAAAGACAGATACTTATCGACTGATGAAAATACACAATTAATAACATAAAATAATAAAATTACACAACACAGACTAACACACCTCCACTTAATATAACACAATGATGAAGACAAATAAATGTGAGGACCAATCAACAATGCATATATATATGCAACAGTGCGAGGATCAAATACAAAAATAGCACCTAACAGCGTTTCACTAAAAATAAAGTTCAAAAGAAAACAACGATGTCATACGCGTGGCCGGGCAGCAGCAGCAAGTCCATAAACCGTGAAGTCGGCGTGCAGAGGCTTTCCCGAAGAATGCTGGCGGGCCGATCTTGTTGAGGTGGATGCGACTGCTGAGCTGGATTTCCCAGGAGTCTAGATCTGACGACTTCCCTCAAGCAGGTTGAGCTAACTTGAGGCGAACTACCGCGAACTTCGTTGCAGACGCTGGTTTGACGTCTCGTACGTCAACTAGTTACTTGGAGTTCCGACGCGGCTAGGCGGCCCAGGCGATACTGGACGGCACTAGCCCCCCGAGAGATTCTCAGCAGCGCATAGGGTCAGCTTCTAGACTACTTAGCAGGACCCAAAACCTGCGCTTAAATAGCTTCTCCTTTCCCTAGTTCCCTATGTAGGAGAACTGCCGGTATGCAGAAGGCGCTGAGCCGTGCTCCCTCAAGGGCTGCAGAAGATAGCGTCAACCTTTCCCTTTCCCTCAAGAACCACTTACTACTATGCAGAGTTCAGCTAAATAATTCATGATTCCTCCCAAAAGTCTTGGCCGCGCCCCTTTCACCCGGGATGAAGGACGGTAGATCCCCTCTCTCCAAGGTCGTACCCCGGCACTGCACCTCACGGACGCACACGCACACCTCGGGGTCCGTTAATCAGCGTGTCGTTTTGTCGAAACGAGATGCCACCCCGTGGGGTCACGACGTTTTTGACGCCCCTTAATTGGCGTCAAAACCACTCGAAAACTCTCGAAAATATGCCGCTCCGTGACAATGCAGGTGTTATAAAACTAATCAATGCTTCTCACCTTTTGCGAACAAGTGGTGAATGTGTATTTTATAAATATTACTATATATGAATATGGTGTAAGCCTCATTTGGGTGCTTAACACTCAAGCGAGAACTGGCGTAAATAAAGATGTAATATATTCAGAGCCAGCGGGCGTTGAATGAACGAAAGTTTGTTGCGGATTCATAGCAGCCGTGTTTACATTAATACGACAATGGCACATTTCACTGCATTTCCCGCACGTCGCATGCAGGTAATGGGTGGTAATGTGTTAGGGAAGCGAATAAATTCCATTCTGATGTTGTTCTACATTGCCAACGGTATATCTGTGACGTTGAGAGAAAGTTTACCCTACAACATTACGTTAAAAAGGGGGCCACCGATTCGTCTAATTGATATTTCTATAGTTTGTTCCAAGAGCGCATATTGGGAACAAGTAAAACCGGACGGCAACAGACAAGGACGAAAGGTCCGACAGGTCTAGGATGGACACAGAGATGCTCCTAATGTATATGGCACATGGGCTTATGAGATAAGGAGAAGCATCGCACCTCATGCGAAGCACGTCAATTTGCACTACTTATTGTACTTTCTATCTTTGCTTTTGAAAAAGTGCAGAAACAAAAACAAAGTAAAGAAGGGATCACCAAATCGGCATCTATTTGTTGTTTTCGTTCATGTGGTTTCTTTTCAATATATTAATAATGCCTGACAACGAGGATTTGTAGAGATGAGTTCGTCACATGATTTGCGACCAACTCCCGTTGCCATTACATGTTCCTGCGAGTGGTTTTGTCCTTTTAAAATGTAACGTTTTTGTGGGAAAAGGGACTAATGCTTGTGTTGCCAGAAAATGCTTCATTTCTCCCCAATATTTCTTTTTTAAACAACACCTGACTTTTACTCCCCGCATTTAAAAAAATATAAAATCCGAAAATGAAGGACCCTACGGATGCGCAGTGTCAGACGTATACTAGGCGATGTCAAAAGGACGAAGGGCGATGTATGATGCTTGTCGAGTGAAGAATGGTGACGGAAGGTGTATGCACACAAACGTACGACACGTTTCAAGCAACATTTAGGGATTCTGTACCTCTTGTGTCACAGTTGCACGTACTGATTCTGGAGGATTGGCCAAGTACAGGCACACCTTCAGTGGCACATACCGAATGGCTAAATGAAATAAAGTAAAATAAATCAAACAACCCGTTAAATATAAGTCACCATTGCAATAACACAGCGGTGGGCTTGAGAGGGTCCTCTGAGCCGGTATTATGTGTCCATATTTTGTGTAGAAAGTTTTTTTTTTTTTTGTTACGCAGAACAAAGGTGCGCATACTTGGTCAGCATATACAAGGGATTATATAAACCAGTTCGCTGGTACTTTCATTCGGCGCACATGTAACATTGATATACATATCTGCAAATATATCCGCCGAGATAGCGACCTACTTAACGGCGCTCAGCAGCCAGTCGTGCCAAACCCGGGAAAGTAGGCAAAGAAATATTCGTTTGAAAGTATATATGAACGAAACAGTGGCATCATACAGAGGGCCTGCTTGCTATGTTGTGTTGTATCGGTTGTAATCATGCATTGGAAGATACTGCTCTAAAGCGTTTACTTATCATTCACTAATAATTTCTCTATCAATAAAATTTAATTGAGTTAGATTTAAAGTCATCATCATCAACAGCCTATATTTATGTCCACTGCAGGACCAAGGCCTCTCCCTGCGATCTCCAATTACCCCTGTCTTGCGCTATAGCTGATTCCAATTTGCGCCTGCAAATTTCCTAACTTCATCCCCCCACCTAGTTTTATGCCGTCCTCGACTGCGCTTCCCTCCTCTCGGTATCCATTCTGCAACTCTAATGGTCCACCGGTTATCCATCCTACGCATTACATGGACTGCCCAGCTCCATTTTTTCAACTAGAATATCGGCTATCGCCGTTTGCTCTCTGATCCACACCGATATCTTCCTGTATCTTAACGTTAGGCCTAACATTTTCCGTTCCATCGCTCTTTGCGCGTTCCTTAACTTGTTCTCGAGCTTCTTTGTTAACCTCCAAGTTTCTGCCCCATATGTTAGCGCCGGTAGAATGCAATGATTGTACACCTTTCTTTTCAGCGACAGTGGTAAGCTCCCAGTCAGGATTTGGTAATGCCTGCCGTATGCACTCCAACCCAATTTTATTCTTTTGTAAATCTCTTTCTCATGATCAGGGTCCCCCGTGAGTAATTGACCTAGATAAACATACTCCTTTACAGACTCTAGAGGCTGACTGGTGATCCTGAATTCTTGTTCCCTTGTTAGGCTATTGAACATTATCTTTGTCTTCTGCATAGTAATCTTTAACCCCACTCTTCCATTTTCTCGGTTAAGGTCCTGAATCATTTGTTGCAATTCGCCCCCATTGTTGCTGAATTGGACAATGTCGACTGCAAACCGAAGGTTGCTGAGATATTCGCCGTTGATCCTCACTCCTAAGTCTTCCCAGTCTACGAGCTTGAATACTTCTTATAAGCATGCAGTGAATAGCATTGGAGAGATTGTGTCTCCTTGCCTGACCCCTTTCTTGATAGGTAACTTTCTACTTTTCTTGTGGAGAACAAAGGTAGCTGTTGAATCCTTACAGATATTTGCCAAGATATTCACGTATGCCTCCTGTACTCCTTGATTGCGCAATGCCTCTATGACTGCTGGTATCTCTACTAGAATCAAATGCCTCTTGCATAATCTATGAAAGCCATATAGAGAGGTTGATTGTACTCCGCAGATTTCTCGGTTACCTGATTGATGACGTGGATATGATCCATCGTAGAATATCTCTTCCTGAAGCCAGCGTGTTCTCTTGGTTGGCTGAAGTCAAGTGTTGCCCTGATTCTATTGGAAATTATCTTGGCGAATATTTTGTACAATACTGAAAGCAAGCCAATGGGTCTATAATTCTTCAATTCTTTCAATTCAATTCAATTCAATTCAAGAATTGAAGAATTATTTTTGTTTAAGATTTAAAGTAAGTTAGCTTAAATGGCGGCTAGAAATTTCACTTTAACATGGTAGCCTTATTTTGCAATTCTATATAGGAATAATAACTGATACTTTAATCTCAAACTTCAAGGTCTAACCCTGAGGTTCTTGTTATTCCTAATGATTTGTTCTCTGTTAAATATATCATGCTGTTACTATGGTGCTGCTAAAGTGCACCTGTCTTGTCCTCCTCGACTAGAGAGAGAGAGAGAGAGAGAGACAGACAGACAGAAAGGCGGTGTCCATCTGCCTCCTTTTTCGCCACAGCAGTGCACACGACTAAAACACTGAGCAACAAATCGCAGGGCATTAAGACAGCGCGTGAGGGTTGCGCAGGCGGGAAATGTGAGCGGGTTCCGAGAAATACGAGTTGCAGAAACTCGCGACGCGCCGGCGCCACGCGCATTCGCCGATGATTGGAATGCTCGCTTACGGGTCTCGAAGATAGAGGACGCCGTGCGAGGAAAAGAAGAAGAAAGCTGGAGGCTGGATTGGAGACTCTGCGATAGACCGCAGTGTGCTTCGTCTCGAAGGCGGTGAGGTTAGCGCTGGCTTTAGCGAGCACAAGAATATTGTGAAGCTAAGGAATGGGCGGGTAGGGTTTCTTCTCTGTCGCGAGCGCTTCTTGATCTGCGAAGATGGGCCCACGCCCAGAAACCATCGAGGTGGAGGAGGCAGACCGTCTAATGTTCGACACGGTAGGGAGCCACGACATACCTCGAGGTATATTAAAGTTTACGTCGATCCCATTCCTCGGTAGAAAGTTTGTTTTTAATGCGATAGCATTACAGGCAGGCTTCACCCACTTTGGAAGTATCTTTTTAAAATGTTTACTTTATTTATTTATTTACAACAATTATTGGGTTTCCTGCATTACAGGAACACGAAAGGGTACAGTACTAAAGGTGCTCATGGCACCTGATTGGGGTCCTGACCCCTATACATGATGTTCTGTGCTCCGCAGCAGCGACAAAATGCAAGCAGAGAAGACAACACACAATAGTTTCAATGACGTAACAGTCTAATGCGGAAAGCAACGAAAAAAAAAAAAAAACTTCCCCTTCAATCACAAATGAAATTAAAAAATGCAATACTTCATACATAAGTAAAAAAAATTACGCAGAACCCATCTCACGGTGACTGTCGACGGTAATGCGATTAGCATTTAAGCAATGTAGCGGCACACCGTATTGCTGAAGTTAGGTTCATTGAAAATCTGTAGTAGTCATTCTAAAACTTCCGTTGCTTTGGCTATGTGCGACGTACACTGTCTCCGGCATCGGCCCACATTGGTATGGCACTCGCTTGCCAAGGTCACCCATGAGCATGACGGCATGAGGACAAAAGTGTGACGACTATTGTATGACGGCGACGCAGTGACGACTATAAAATGACGACGAAGAAATGGCGTCGATGAAATGACAATGGCGGTATGACCACGGTGGCATGACGACATTGAGGTGACGATTCTGAAATAATGAGGATAGTATAACGGCGACGGCGTGACAGCAGCGACGGTATGAAGACAGTGGGATGGCGACGAATGTAGGACGACAACCGAATAACGAAGCTGGAATGACGATGATGGAACGACCCTGACGGCATCACGACCCCGAACAAATCACGACCTCGAGCACCTAGTGGCCCAAGCTGGTAGACAACTTGGGCCACTGGGTCGGGCGTAAGAGCATAGATAGATAGATAGATAGATAGATAGATAGATAGATAGATAGATAGATAGATAGATAGATAGATAGATAGATAGATAGATAGATAGATAGATAGGCTCAAAACGCCTGAAGTAGGCAAATAATACAAATACATTAAAACAGAGTACAAGCTATATAATCAATCAAATAATTCTTCTTAATACCTTTTAAATATAGTCAGAGAAACTTTGTCAATACAATTTAATAAATTATTTTTGCTAATAAGGGCCCGTGGAATTTGGTATTTTAAACGTTGAATGTCATAGGTAATTCTAACCCTTAGGATTGTGTAATGCATTGTTAAGTTAAATGTTTTGTTTATTGAAACGTACTGCTCCAGAAACGTTTCGCAGTTTTCTCTAATTCTTTTGTTGACGTACGTTGCGAGCTTCGATATAGCATACACGTTTTCTTGCGTTTGTATCTAAAGTGTCTATCTCGGTAACTTTGTAAACTTTGTACTTTCGTTGTATCTGCGATTTCCAAGAGCTCTGATGGATAAGAGAAAATATGGGCCGATCCCGAAGGCAGTGCCGTTTGACACGACGTCTCAAAAGGCTAGCTGTTACGAGGAAACAATGTGAGAAAATGGTGCGTGACCCAGGCGCCAGACGTTTCAAAGAGGAACTTTGATATGAGAGAAGCATATGCTTGTGATCGTGGCTTAATGGTTAGAGCATTGGGCTGGAGTGCTGGAAGACGGTGATTCCATCCAACCATCAGTCACACACTTCTCTTACAGAATTATACGCGGACTTCACCTATTTTGGAGGTATCTAACAGAGAATTAGAGGTGTTTTGAGTGTACGCAAGTGCGTCACATTGTACACGAAGTCTAATGTTTGTAAGCGATACGAGGTATAGAAACGTACGTCACTGTGATAAATAAGAGTGTGCAAGGTCGCCCGTGACGCATGTGCACGCAGCTGTCGAGACATCACAATCTAAGTATGCTATCGCATACTGAGCAAGTTCGCGGTGCTAAGTTGTAGCCTAGTTTTTAATTAGGAATAGTTTAATCTACGGGAGTTTCCCACTGGCTGGCCTTTCACCTCACCTTCCAGTTGGCAATTTCTACCATAAATCTCGCTAAGCAATCCGCTTGTTCTTTTATTCGTCACTGCTACGGCAAGTTTGTAGACAAATGAGAGAGAGAGAGAGAGAATCAACTTTGTTTTGAACAAGCGCGTTCTCCGCCCTAGGTGGGCTGCCTCAATACTCCAGGTAGCCGCGGGCCATGGCCATCTCCCGTGCCCGTTCGATCAGGCTGCGCTGTCTCTACGTTCATGCACAACCATATTGGAATGTTCATCTACGTCCGTCCGCATGCGGAAAATGAGCACATGATCAAGCGAAAGGGTTTTCTATAAAGCCGGTCGTAGCAAGTTTGCAAATGTCGTCAGATTACTTTGATAGATTTTGGGAGTCTCTTGGGCAAAGCTCAGATGGAATGATTGCGTTCGCTAAAAGAACAATCTTTCACGTGAGAAAGATTGTTCTCTTACGAATGCTACAACTCCTGTTACAGATGCTACAATCGCAACGATCATTGTCTGCTTCAAGGATAATTTTATGACTATATAAGAAGATAGGAAATTAGTATAAGGGAAAAGGTTGAAAGGCTGGTTTGAGGCCAGTGTGTTCTAGCCAGCTTCTCAGGGTTAGGTTAAGGGGGAAGGGGAACAAAAGGAGTGGGAGAAAGTTGCAATGGTGATAAGAAGAGAAAATTAGAGGCACGCAAATAGAAAAAGAAAAGCAAACAACAACTGGAAACACTATAATTACAGTCGCCATATCCAGTTCACTTTATCTCAAGAGAACCACAATGACCTTCGTGGCATGACGCGCAGATTATTTTAGCCATGACGCAAAAGAAGACTTTCAGAAAGTGGCCGGTTGTCCATTCGTGCCAAATATGAGGTCACTGATTATACCTTTGGTAAGTACAGCAGATATGTACAAAGTAGGTTACGTATAGTCTCCAGCATGGGTGCAGCTCTCGCAGTCTGGGCGGTCCGCTTTTCGCTTTTCGCGATGACTCCGCTTTAATCCCATGCAGCTGAAATGCGTTCCATGCGGCTGAAGACTAAAGCGGGTACCCTAGGGAAGGAAATTGTGGCAATGTAACAACAGCGTAGTCACACTGCAGCGTAAAATAAGCTCGCCGACGCTGCGTGGCACCATGTTCGAAATACGTCGGAATAGCGATCTATGTGGTTGGCGCCTACTGTGTAGTGCGTTACGACGCAGCGCACAGTGAGCGAACCGCACGCTGACTGCTGATGATAGCAGCTCGTAGTAAAGTCCCAATGGTGTCCGTGTGCATGGTGTGCGCGCGTCATTTCATGCTTGTAGGTTACGGCGATTTGCAGATGACGAGTTTGGTTGTGGTGAGTAAGGCGCGTTGGCAACAGCGAAAAAGAAAGGATACGGAATAACACACTGGATAACACTTGTAACAGTGCAAAAGCAGGTCTTGACAATAAATGCCCTGCGTGAGTATTTGTCATTGTTGTTCGAAAATATTTTTAAATATCGCCTGTGACCGATAGCTCTACCTGCTTTTCATGTGGTTCTCTGGAAGAAGCCTACCTGCACGGTAAATCGCAATGACCAGGTAGCTAATTGAAATTATTAACAAATCACCTTTACAATCACTGACTTTAATGCACATGTTGGAACTGCGGAAATGAATCCACGTTATAATGACGCGTCCACTGAGCAGAAATTTCGAGACTAGCATTAGTATCAAGATATACGTCCCCAATATCTGCTACAAACCGCATTGGCGTTTCAGTTATATAAGCCCGAACTACGAAACCCCGAAAAGCAGTTATATAACCCCGAACCCCGAAAAACAATAGTCCCGAAATGCATGACTTACTGCAGTGGAGCCTTACACTACCCGTTAGAGACCTGATAGTGCAATATCACGCGTACAAAAAGTATAGAACTCGAGGATACATGTCATCCAAAGAGTGATAGGTTGTATATCATCAGATGTGAGGATCGGTATCTTTTTCCAAACACCTTTCCTCCTTTTGCCAGTTGATTTATTTAAGGGAAATCACGGTTTGTGAGTACTACGTCATTTGCACTACGGTGTACAAAGCTTTTAACAGGCTTCATGCTCTGAAATGGCGGAAAGATCGCAGGAACTTCGTTGTTCGATTTTGCTTGTTTGCTGCTGCACGCTCATATTCAAACAATAGCTTCAGCAAGGCGTTTACAGTCCGCGCCACTTGGACGGATCTATCCTTACAGGCTTCATATAGCCACCGAGCTACAGGGCAACTGCACTAATTGCAATTGCAACTGAGGATCGAAGGACACTGACACATGTCGTACCAACAAGGCGGAATCCCTCCATTCTAATGTGTACTTCACTTAATTGATTGAGGAAGATTACGAACTTTTTCTTGAACGAAGCTTGCTTTCTGATGAACGCATATGGGTTTTGCTATGTAGCTTTGTGCTAGTTTAGGATAAGCGACAATAATTATATTTCCCGAAAATTCCTTCACCTTGCGTATTCGCGCAAAAGTGATTTCCTTATACAAGCATACTGTTCAAAAAAGAGAGAGAGAAACATAAGATAGGAAAGGCAAGGTGGTTAACCATATGCACGTCCGGTTTGCTACCCTGCACTGGGGGAAGGGGATATAGGAATGAAGAGAGAGAGCACAGTTTCGCGTACATTTGAAGGTGCGCACCGAGTCTATAGACGGTCGCCAGGACCTGTCGACTTGAGATACTGAAATAAGGTTTTTGTGGTTCTCTGTGCCATCGTCACGCACGGCCATTGTTCAAGGATCTTCATTTCCGAAAATGGTCGAGAGGCCAGCTGGTTCAATGCTGCCCGTAGAGGTTCACGCTCGACGTCGCATCGGGGACAGAGACACAAAATGTGTTCGATAGTTTCTGTTGTTCCACAAGGGTCGCACATGGCAGCTGATTTAAATGGTTTTCTGCCAAGCTCCATAAATGTCATCTTCGTACACTTCATCCATCCTAAAGCTACAAGTGCCATCAAAAGTTTCCCGTTCGCCGGCGACTTTGTTGTGCCGCCTATGGCTCGGGATGGCATTTACAATGGTCTTCTCGTTCCGCATCGGAATGGGGGATACGTATACTGTTGAAACTCTACAGATAGGGGCGGCATCTGCTCGAATGAGCCGTTTTTTTACTACAAACGGCCCATGTCCAGAGTGGCCGAAAACAAGTGCGATTTGTCTCATTTGTAGGTTGTCATTTTGGTGCTCACACATTACGTAGGCAAGCGATAGCTCCTCGCACGCAAGAGCACAAGACCTTCTGTCTTTCGGTTCAATGCCAACTGGAGAAGATAGTCCACTGAAAGGTCAACGTGAACCACATTTCCAGCAGTAGCTTGCAAAAGCTGTTCGATTGCAGGCCGCTGTGTAACTGTTATACCACAGTACACAAGGTCAAACCATTTTGTGCAGAATTAGTTTCGAGTTTCCGCAATGCGTATATGTGGCAGTTTTGACTATCGGGTTTGGGATATTTCAAGATAGAGTGAGGTGCATACAATTGTAAACATTGATACTAATGCACATCTGCGATAATTATGCTTTAAACAGTGTCGATTAGGACGACTCCTGTACGTCTCACAAATACTTATGTGTGATCGCAATAACTAGCTCAATAACAGGTATCATGTTTGTTACATACACCACCAATCAACAGCTTTCGCAGCCTGCGAGGTTCGAGCCCGAAGTATACTTCCGCTCTTAGTCACGCGAAGGTTTAGACACTTGTGATCACTGCTCGGAGTTATTATAACCCTTTATTCATGTCCTCCTGCCTGTCTTCATCGTCACCCCACATATCCCTCTTTTCTCCTCTGCCCCTTCTGTCTTAGCACCAACAGAGTAGTAGTACGTTTATTTATTTTAACAGCGAAACTGTTTAACCTGGGCGTTTGCCGTCAGCTGTAACGCCGAAATGTGGGCCGATCCTGGTGGTAGTGCAGAAAGGGTCCAAGTGCAGTGGCACATACCCCTGTGAACTAGCGAAGCTGTTTTTTAAGCTCGAGGATGGTCCGTCGAGTGTACGCCGCAAAACCTCCGCCTGGCGATGACGTCACCATGCGTCGCCTAGCAACGCTTCGCCCCAGCTGTACCAACCACGCCGAGCGTCGCCACAGCTGCGTGAGCCGTGATGTGATCGCGTGCGCCGCATCGCTTCGCCTTAGCTTTGCCGAGCCATGACGTCACCGCGCCATGCGGAGTGGTTCCCGTGGCTGCGCAGAGGCGGAGCTAAGCCGTGACGTCACTGCGCCGACCAACGGGATATATAGCTCCGCGTCGCCGCCGCGACGACACAAAAGCCCCGCCATCTCCACGCCGAGCACATCGCCGCGAAGATGGGGCGGCCGAAGAAGAGTGTCCCTCCATAAGAAGAGGAAGCACGACGCGAAAGCCGCCTCGCCACTACTTGAGAGAGAGCGAGACGACTTCGGTCTGATCCGGAGTATCGCGCCGCCGAAGCGGCGGTGAAACGTCGGCGATTCGCAAGATCTGGAGTTACGAGCCTGAGAAACCGAGCAAAAGCGTTTGAGCGCCCAGATACTTTAATGACCGAGTGTTCGTTGCTCCTTGGGCTGTCGATGATTCCGGGGTGATCTTGTGCAAAACGTACGTGGCCGAGTCTCGAAGCATAACCTCGCAAAAACTTGGCCGAACCGAGGTAAAGCTAGGTGGGGTCGCCAGCTTCGCTGTTTGCCCAGTCTTCGCACCACTAGTGTGAAGCTGCCCCTACTTTTCTTTATTTATTTTAATTTAATTATATTTACGTAGTGCAGCCCCGCTGGAGCTGTTGCAGATGTGGGGAAAACATCACACATCATCTGCAGACAAAAATCGGCCCAAGTTAACCAAAGGGAAGCAAAGACAAAGCTAAGAGCCAGCCAAGGCAAACCAAGTTAAGCAACGTTAAAGCTAAGAACCAGCCAACCAAACCAAGTTAGGCAATGGAAAGCAAATTTTAATCTCGGGAAGGGCCACCAGCTTTGCTCTTTACCCAGTCTTCGCGCCACTTAGTGTGAAGCTGCCCCTTATTTTTGTAAGTAGTTTTCGTGTGTCTACAAATGTGAACGTCACGCCTGAACTCTCTCAAAATCATCAGATATAGGAACAAAATCGTGTGCCGCGTACTGTGGAAACACCGGGCAGCTTCAAAAATTTGCCTGATGTAAAACATTACTGTCTAAAACATGAAAAGAAGTCAACTTAATATGTGAACCTATACTGGCATTGACAGCTAACACCAAGATCCACCTAACTGCTTTACGTAAACTATTTTGCGCATATTAATCAATTTGACAGCATAGATTGTATCGCATGTGTCTCAACATTTACGGGAAAAGTTGTAAGAATCTATAATGCTTCTGTTTGTGAGGTGTTGCTTTGATGTTGAAGTACACTCAGCGCCTGAGCGGGATAACGTTAAACCTTTCAAGCCTAGGATTTTTCTAAAGATCGGCGACAGGAACTGTGCCTTTTTTTTTTCAGTTGTAGCAGTATGTGATACCTAAGGTCAGGCTAACTTATCGAGCTTCCATTAAAGTCATTCTCTATCTCTCTGCACTTACATTATTAGAAGAAACAATTGTGCCAGCATTACTACGTGTACAAAAAAACTTTCCCACAGATTTGCATTTGCACAATAGCGTTCTATATTAGCCTGTTTCACGAAGAATGGGATTATTCTGCGCTAAGTGAACAGTTGGATTCCATTCTGCCTTGCTCCTAATTCGTTAGAAAGTAATTGCCCTTACAAACTTCGTGTCATGCCGTGGAATCCCCGTCAGCAGCCGTGTCATGCCCAAAACCTGGCTGTTGATCTTCCTGGCCAATTCTCACCAAAATCTACTGTCTGCGACAGCTGCTATTGCTTGCCGCAGAATATGTCCTGCCTAGACTAACTTCTCCCAATTTTGTTGCTGCCTATTTTACTGGATTTCACCGCACATTGTTTGCATCAGTGTGAATTTTCGTTTGTTTTGACGTTTATGTGTGCGTAAGCCTGCATGCGCG
This sequence comes from Dermacentor silvarum, assembly GCF_013339745.2. Classification (NCBI taxonomy): domain Eukaryota; kingdom Metazoa; phylum Arthropoda; class Arachnida; order Ixodida; family Ixodidae; genus Dermacentor; species Dermacentor silvarum. Next base: position 57,641,217 of record NC_051154.1, on the reverse strand, counting down.
ATCGTGCATGCTGTTGTTGTTGTTGAGTCTCAAACATATCGTTAGGTTGTATTTATTTATTTATTTATTTATTTATTTATTTATTTACTCATTTATTTATTTCAGTACTCTCAGGGCCAGAGGCATTACAGAGAGGAGGGGCATACAAAATCGGCGGCAGTTTCCTTAAATTTGTTGACGTCGGTGATGGCAGCACCGACGTCAACAAGCAATAATACAAACGGATGGCGCACTCCTTTGACTTCATGTTACGCCGGTTCTTACTAAAGGTTTTATTTGCAATTGATTTTGACTTATGCTGATTCTATTTTCACATTTATTGACTGCTTTTTTACCTGTCTGTGCATTATCGTATGCGTTCTTCGTTCGTATACGCAAAGTAGAAAATAAGAAGAAAATAAATTTGCCAAAGAACCAATTATAACAACGGACTAGGTTTAGCTGCTTCCCGCCTACAGAACTGGAGTTCTACTGCTGGCCGTGTAGGGGACAGTGTGTACGGCAAGGTGAGACGAACCGCGGTTGTAGTTGCGGCTTGTGGCACTGTACTGTAAGCGTCGTATGTGCGCATCTTTATTTTCGGAGCATGGTGGGGTACGATACTGTTGCATGACCACCGCGTTGATAGCATCGTTGCTGCTTACATCCATTCGTTCCTTTCTCTCTCTCTCTCTCTCTTTCCTTCCTCGCCCCTTTTAACATTCATTTCTGAGTAATATTGCCGTATCGCAGTACGACAGGTGCTATTTCCAACTTCCAGCCGTTGTCGCAAGCACAAAACGAAGCACGGTGGTTGCTCGTTTTAGTGCTTAGAACGACAAATTATGTCGCCGGAGTACACCGCAATGGGCGCAGTATTGTCAAATACTGCTTGGGTTACTGAGGCGGGCTATATAGGCTACGGCTGGAAAACTATTTACCGTCATTACGGCTGGCTAACCTGCTTTTAACAGAAAAACGAACTCAATACTTTCACTCGCAGAGGGTTGGGGCGCGTTGCGAATTCGGCCGCTATTTTGTGGTTGTTTGTGGGTAATTCGCGCTCCTAATAAAGAGACACTATAGAGGAATATTACGTTAAAGTGTATTAGTGAATTCATTTTTTTCGCACTGTAGAAACGGTCATTCTTACCTGGACAGGAGACTTGGTAAGCCAGAAAAGATGTGAACACAGAAGATAGGTGGCGGCGACGACACCAATTCTCGCACCAGATAGCCACCAGGGCCGTGAGATCATTTATTTTGACAGCGTCTACTCGGGTATAATTGACTATTAATATCGAAAAAAAAACACATTTCATTCGCAAGGGACCAAATACTCGACCTAACAAGTTTCTTTTCCTGCGCCAAAGCGTTTTTTTTTTTTTTGATATGAAATGACAGGAGAGGTTGGCAACATTATTCTAATATGAGAAAGCATTTCTTCTTTAATTCGTGACGTCACATTGACATACCGGATTCGAGGCTTTAGGCACAGAATTCAAGAGAGGAAAACGTATCCTTCATTTTCTACCGTATTAATTGACATTTTCATCAGCCTGCTTGGCATGAGCACTTATCAGCAGCTATGAGGCGAAGAAGACATAAAGCATCTTCTGTTATACTGAAAAAAATTATGATACTCACTATAACAATGTCGGATACATGGTCCTCAAAAAAATCACAACATGTAGCAACAAGCGCGTTAGTACAGTTTCTTGAAGCATCGGGATTATCTTAAGGTTCATAAATCTCGTTATTGTAACTTTGATTGCGCCGAAAGTTGTATTGGTTGATGTACTTCTTTCCTTTTCAGCATTCACAAATGTTCGTGTATGAGTGATCCCTTTTGTTAGTGTGTTCCCGTGGTTTTTGTGGGCGTGTTCGCGAGTGCTGTGTTTTGAACGCATCACTATCAAGGGACGTCATTCGTACTTCCGCAAGAATATTTGTATCTTATGAACTGCTCAGGAACATTTCTGTTTATGTATTTATATTGTGTACGTGTCCTGCGACCTTCTGGCATTAACTTTAACTTCTGAAATAACTTTAAGGGCTGGGACGTTAAGGTTATTCCATGAATTGAAGCGCCTACAGTTTATTGTTGGCTTTTTCAACATGCTGTCGGTTGGGGAGCTTCTAGAATGTACGGCAAAAAATGTTGAATTGATATAAAAAGAACTGAAACACACCCTCTGTTTTAGTTTTATCTGCCTTCGATAAATAATTCACAGCGTGGGTTAACCCGGAAAACAATGAAATAATTTTCTTCTCACGCCTCACCATGACGAATGGTTTGTCCAGTGCCGGAACTCCATCCACCCGCTTTCGCTGTCACATCCACGCACAGAACCGATGCTATATTTTTACTCAAAAAAATGCACTATCAACATTTCGAGCTGGATGTGCCGAAAGAATTATTTTATCGGAACTTGCGCTCACCACTTTGAATGCCTAAACAATGTGCTCAATCTCTACGCCGGGGGAGAGAGCGGCGGAAAGTGTGAATTAAAAAAAGTAGAGAGGTTCACCACCGTAGGAGCGGCTGGCTACCCTGTGCTTGGAGAACGGTGGGAAAGGAACGCTCAAGTGTGGTGAAAACTACAACTCGTATTACATCCGTAACACATCTCGACACGTTATAACGAATGCTGAATTAACCCTTTCAAAATCGGGCGTTTTCTTGTATAATTTCAGTCAGTACATGAAAACCCCCTTACGCCTATTGAAAACCATATTAAAATGTACAGTCACTGCTAAAACTGAATTACTGATCAGAACCTCGGCGAATTTCGCGTTGGAGTGCAAAATGATATGTGGGATGGTGTACGCTGCGTAACTGACGTAAATGCTGTGTGCAAAGCCTTTCGGAGTAAATTTCGTGCATTTAATAGGAGCATAAAAATCAGGAGGTGCAAGATAATCGGAAAGTCGTAGATTGACCCTTTTTTAGTAAATCGCATCAATTGTAAAAAAAAAGGCAAGCTTTGCAGAAATTTAATTAAACCTATGGATTTTGTGACATTAGTAAACTACAGAGAATAGAGGAATAAATCAAACAGTGACACTTAAAAGACTATGACTTAGCAATGTGCATAAATACTCGAACGCTGCGGCTGTTGCGGTGATGACATTTTGTTGATAATATACGTCCCGCTTTCAATTCATTTGGCGCCACAAGAACACTGGAAAGTATTAGTAGCCACGACATAGAAGGGAGCAATTGTTTACAAGCACATGCTTTTGCTATTCCCTTTCTTGTTCCTTTCAAATTGCTGTACCTTAACCCTTTAATGTCCACGCACAGTTCTGCACCAAGAAAAATGGAACAAACTGTTCCCTTTGATTTCTAGCCATGGAAAGTACATTTGTAAAAAAAAAATCAAATGTTATTTGAAGTATAATTTATTTATCATATCAATCATTTAATTAGTAATTGATTTATTAAACTATGCCTGGCTGGAGCTTCCGTATGGCATTTACAAAACTGAACAATGAACTTTGCATTAAGTTAGCTGCACACAAAGCAGTATTTTGAGGCATCGACTTCAATGTAGCATATGATGATACGTTGGACATTACAGGGTTAAAAGCATTGAAGCTTCTCCATCCCGCAAACTTTGAAGTCTTGAGAACACCGCCTCAATACGAGTAGATAGAAATAATTTTCAAATATCGCCCATTAATCATGTCAGCATTCTTATCACCTGAAGAAACATTTAACATCCAGTCTGGAAATGCCGTATATCTTCCGTGCTAATATCAGTATTCTTATGTGAATGATACAGATATGCTATGCAATCTTGATCAATTTTATAGGCATAATACACATGAATAATAATAATAATAATAATAATAATAATAATAATAATAATAATAATAATAATAATAATAATAATAATAATAATAATAATTATTATTATTATTATTATTATTATTATTATTATTATTATTCATTGTTGCCATCTTACAATATTTGTACATCAGAAGGCAGGCCCGTCAAAGGCAAGGAAATGGCTTGCGTGACTTGGCCCGGCACGTCGGCAAACAGAAACGAAATGGCAACATGTACAGCAATAAAAAGCGGGCGAAGCTCATAACAACAACAAAATCAAGTTTAAATAACACAAAAACTCCCTGAAATCAGAGACATAGAACGACAAGATACAATATAACGAGAAAAGACAACAATATTTAGCATTATACATAGATTATAATGCCTTCTACAATTTTTTCAAGTTTCGTTTTGTGGTTACAGTAAAAATATCATCAGGTAGGTCATTGAATATTCTTGGGACATAAGCACACCTGCTAGCTTTGCCAAATCGTGTGCTGCAGTAGGGTGCTATAAAACGCAATGTTTTCCGTAGGGCACGGAGAGCAATATATTCCTGTTTGAAATCGGGGTTCCAGAAGTGTGTTACCACAACCGTTTGAGTGAACAATGTTTTCAACGACGGAAGATCGACCCAGACGTATAAACAAGTTCACATTATCAGCCGAGGAAGAGTTATATGCAATAAATTTCATTATATTTTTTTAGAATTCTATCAATTCGACACTGCCAGCGAGAAGAGCAAAAACCGAACTATGTAATGCCATAACGTAAAACACTTTATGCTAAGGCGTGCGCGATAGTGATCTTTACAGGCATCGGAACAATGGATTTAATGTTAAAAAGTTCGATGAAACACTTCTGAGCCTGCCGCAAATGTATGCCATATGATCATTCTATGAGAGGTCACTGTAAAAGAAAACACCAAGGTATTTAATAGAGATGACATATTCTACGGGGACACACTGACATGATTGGCAATTAGGACAGTGCAGAAACAGTGGTAAATTTGTAACAGTTGTTTTAAGCGGATTTCTAGAACACAACATTTTTGTTTTTTTCTTGTTTAGTGGCAAACAGTTGTTAGCGAACCAGGCTATTGCAGCGTACACATTCTCTTGGAGTAACACAATGACATTTGAGTAACAAACATGTTTTGTTAAAAGGACAGTACATCTGCATACTGAAATATGAAACACTTCGATACAGCGGACGAAAAGTCATTTAGAAATATATTAAAAGGAAGAGGAGATAAAATAGAGCCCTGAGGCACTCTAGCTTTTAGAGGTAATTTGTTATTGATGACTAACTGGTTGTCCATAGCTATCACCTGCGAGTGGCCGTACGAATAATTTTTTTTAGGAACTGACAAAATGGCCCCCTGAAACCGAGCAGGTATAGTTTTTCAAGCAGGAGTTCGAGGTTCACAGTATCGAACACTTTAGAAGTGTCAAGAAACAATGCACATGCAAACATGTTTTGTTCTAAAGCTGTGTTTAATTCGTCTGAAAATTCCTCGAGCAGATCAATAGTGCCCCGTCCCGCAACAAAACCAAACTGACGGCTTGATATAACTGAAAAGTTATCTAGAAATTAAGTCATGGTTTGTAAGCGAAATTTTTCTATTATTTGTGACATGATGGCCAAGGTCGAAATAGGTCGGTAACTGTCCACACTACCTTTCTTTCCTCCTTTAAATAGTGGCGTTACAATGGCCGTTTTGAATTCTGTTGGCAGTGTGGTGGTCTCTAGGAATCCATTAAGTATGGCAAGAGGGATACTGGATAGCGCGTTGAAGTTTCGTTGGAGAAAAGATACCGATATACCGTCTGTACCAGCTGGCTTATGTCGCCTAAACCCAGCAACTATTCTTGTGAGTACGTCAAGCGTTATCGTCAGTAAGAACGCAGAAGCTGATTTTTTTTTTCTTTTCCAGAGTGGACAGCTGGCCCCGTTGAGGTTGCTCCTGAAACGCGTGCGAAATGTTGATTGAAGACTGTGGCTGTCTGTGCAAGATCACCTGGAAAAGCGTCGGCTAGCTTTGAATTGGCATTGTCTTTACCGCGTAGGTGGTTTATCAGTGACCATGTCTTCGCCGGGTTTCGAACAGATAATTGAAACTTACGTTGAAAGTAGCGTCGTTTTGCGCATCGGATACGGGCGACGACTTTATTTCTTGCGATTCTGTAGCTAGCGCGAAGCTCAGCATTGCTTGGAGCTTGCTTAAACCGTTTCCACTGCAAATATCGGTAGGCGATTGCATCCATGATTTCTACGGTCAGCCAGTTGTGACTTCTTGTCTGTTTAGTTATAACAATTCAAGTACAGGCGTCTTGAAAACTGCGTATTTGCGAACAAAATTGTTCATAAATCAACACTGGCGCCCCGGCAATAATCAGTGAAGACCAATAAAACTTGCCAATCATCTCGTCCAATTTGCGTTGATTAACAAAGGCAATGCGCATTCTTTTATCTGAGTTATTTACATTCCCACCGTAAGGTGTGCTAAAAACGCGCTTCAAGCTAAAACGACAGACAGTGAAATAGTGGTCTGCTAAACGCTGCGTGATCACGCATGAATGCAGATTGTGATTAGGCGCCCGTACAGCGATATGATCTAAGCAAGAATGCGTTGTTCGACCATTCACAACTTCTTCCCGTGTGAATGTGTTAACCGTGCTTTCTACGCCAAAAGCAGAGAGGGCAGATAAATAATCTGACACTTTAGTTTTGCCTGGGCATAATATATCAATATTTAAATCACCGGTGATGCAAAACACCTCCTCACAACTGAAACGCTTCAAAACAGTTTCGAATTCTAGTATGAAGCGACTGACACTGTTTGCAGGAGGCCGGTAGAGCGCTCACAAAGTAAGAGTAGTCTGAAAAAAGCTTACATTTTAACACAAGCATTCCGCATGAGTGAAATCTACATCAATGCATGATACTGTGTATTTTTCGTTCACAAAAACTGCTATTCCACCCCCTAGACAATGCGAATGAGTCGCAAATTTTGCACTATAACCTTTTATTACAAAGAACTGTGCGCTTGATTCAGGAATATTTATTTCGGTTAGCACGAAATACATCTACGAAATTTGTTGAATCTTCTGTAATACTTCTAAGCTCATCCCAGCATTTACGTAGACTGCGAATATTTATATTACCCAAAGTAAAGTCTAATTCAGAATTCGGAGCGAAGCTGTCCTTAAAAGTTCGAAAGTTCGGAAAATCAAGTAAAATGGACGGAGTCATATTCATTGGATTTTTTTCAATATCCGTTTCATTGCTAATACGAATGAGTGGAGAGTCTTCGTCCTTCTTAGCGAAGATTTTGCCTCCTCTCACCCAAACGAACTTGTTCTTGTGCTGTTTGCCTGCGGCCCGGGCAAGCCAGAACAGATGCCGATTTGCCTTGGTTAGATTGTCATTGAAGTAGAGCGTCGGGAGCAGTTCCGACTCAGAGCTGTCGAAGTTTTCTACGAACATTGATCCAGTTTTCTTTCATGTTTACCGTTAAGAAACGAACCAAGACCGTCGGGATAGTATTTGTCTTGCCAGAAAGGCGGTGGACAGCAATGACATCCACATCAACAGAAAATTCAGGTACATTAATCTTCGCAGCAAGATTATTCAATATTTTCTTCAAATCTTCCTTATCGGCAACCGGCAAACCACGGATTTCCAAGTTTGCCTTTCTGTTGTGCTGTTCAGATTTATTTTGCTGCTGTTGCAATAGTTGCAATAGTTGCAATATCTCAGCCTGAGCCCGGACAGTCTGATTTAGTTTCTGAATTTCTTTGTCCCTTGTCCTTGCGGCATCTTCAGACAACTTGAGTGTTCGCGCGTGGCCTCATACTGCTTTGATAAGAAAGTGACGGCGTCTTCAAGATCAGAGACGGTCTTCGTCAGCTTCAAGAATTCTGCTTTCAGAAGCAACGGCGAGTCAACTTTAACATGCAGTGCCGGTAGTACTTCTAGGCTTTTTTTTTGACATCCTTGATTCCCACAACAAGAGCTAAAATAGCGTCATTATTGTCTGCTGCCTTCGCTGAATCCGACTGGGATGAAGAAACAGATTATTTTTTGTTAGCTCTGCAGGTCATGCAGACCCAACCTTCACGTTTCGCCTGTCCCATGGTATTATAGGTATTAGGGGCAATACCTGAACAAGTCTGTCCGAGATGATATGAATATTTGCATTCGCAACACGCCATAATCCGTCCATCTCGAGGCATACTTTTTTGACAGGCAATACAAATGTTGTCTTCAGAGATCTTGACAGGTTATGATATTAACGCTTCGCAGTCGGCAGCAGTTCACAAAGAATGAGAAGTAAAAGATTGCAAAGGAAACTATACCTCTGAAAGTACAGGCGATCAGTTTAACAGGCCAATGTATCGCTGCCGACTGCGAAGTGGTAATAATAATAATAATAATAATAATAATAATAATAATAATAATAATAATAATAATAATAATAATAATAATAATAATAATAATAATAATAATAATAATATAATAATAATAATAATAATAATAATAATAATAATCGTTCAGATTCATTTAAAAAGCTAACTAAGTATCTTATTCCTTGCTCTGTGGACTGGTCATTATCATTACGAAATAAATTAAGCAAAAAAAACGACGTGTTTTCTCCCCATGGTTGTGTTCATTTCGCAATGAAAATCGTATTCACCTTCAGAACACTCTATTTATGGTTCATGGAGAAGCTGCTGCGTATTTCGCAGTTAAAAATTACACTCGCGAGCGGAGGTGGGCAAATGCCGTCATCTTTGCTCCCGCTCAGCCAATGCATGGGTAGAACAGTAGCAAACTGCTAGGCTTTTCAGAGAAACAACAGACGCCCAGGTGGCTTGCTTTAGTGGTTCCTCGAGTTACTGTATTGCAGTCAGACAGATATTAAGCCGCCTGTAGAAGAATTTCGTTACCTACTGCGTTGTTCCCGCTGCAGATATCAGTCTCATTTTGTCCCTTATTAGTGAAATGACGAAACAGCTAGCCGTATAGAGGTGTCGCCAAGGGAATTCGCGTCTGAAGCTACCAAGAACAACTGAAGCAGCAACTTCAAGAGTGCATTAAAATGTTTGATTGTATACGTGAGCAAAACTAATCTGACTAATCTGGCCACATGATTTGGCTGAAAGAAGTAAGTTGAAATGCAGCCCATATAGATAGATAGATAGATAGATAGATAGATAGATAGATAGATAGATAGATAGATAGATAGATAGATAGATAGATAGATAGATAGATAGATAGATAGATAGATAGATAGATAGATAGATAGATAGATAGATAGATAGATAGATAGATAGATAGATAGATAGATAGATAGATAGATAGATAGATAGATAGACTGTTTAATGAAAACTGGTGATATTTACCCGGCGACACATTTAGCATGCTACTCTAGGTCAGTGCTATGACAAATGAAATGATACAAACAGGACATACGGCGTAGGGCAGACACATAACACACACACAACATATATAAAGTCTCCATGAAGTACACCGAGCGAAAGCCCGCGTGCTTTCTGAGCTTTGTGCTGGTAGCTCTGTGACGATGGAAGGTGTGCCATGTCTTGACGTGGGCGGCCTGCAATATCCTTTGCGTAGAGTCCGGCGGCTGCCGGGAGAACGGCGCCCGACCGCGCAAGAGGAAGAAGCCGCGGGTGCTCTTCTCACAGTCACAGGTGTACGAGCTGGAGAGGCGCTTCAAGCAGCAAAAGTACCTCTCGGCTCCGGAAAGGGACCACTTGGCGAATGCCCTCAAGCTCACGTCGACTCAGGTAGGAAGGATGAGACACTGCTCGCAATGCCCGCACGCGCTGACGCGCGGGGTGATGCGACGCGATTATTGCGACACGCGTGCACGGTGCGCCCTGTATATCTATTAACATTTTTCTCTCATTCTAGTCCCGAAAGCGCTATTCCGTCTCTATACATTTCCCATCCCACCTTTCCATTTACTTCATTTGCTAAATCTACTTACAATGCACTGCAGGCCCTAAACAGGAGGTACGTAACTAAATCAAGACAACAGATTAAGCACAACACAACACGGAAGGGCACATGCAACAAAGCGTTAAAAGGGGAATATGAGCAGCATGCATTGAAATATGACAAAGAGCCGGCTAGTATTTTACCAGTTGGATTACTTGGATTGATTCAATACGGCGTGCAGTTCTAACGGGTATTTTTCATACCTTTCTTTACCCTACGAAAAAAGAACGAAATATGAACTATATTCCTGACGCTAAGCTGTGTTAACGTTTGGAAGGCACAATTTCTTGTTAATTTCAGGAAAACAGGTTGAAGGCGGGTTGGTTGAAGGTGTTTCTCCTCTACACGCTAAGGCAGCGTGCTCTCGCAGTGTTGCCAGGTCCGATGAGGCGGCGTAGCCAAAAGCTAGAGAAGTCCAAATGTAGCCAACCAGAAAAAAAAAAAAGCGCAAAATATTTCGTAGCCAAATATAGCCATTTTTATTTGCAATTTTATTTGTGTATACATTTTCACATTCGACCCTTTTGTGCACAACCCGTCGTAACAATATGTCCGTGCCGCCGTGACGGTCGGCCCTTTACACCAAGAACAGCGAGCATCATGCTTGCACAGAACACTTTTTGGTTGGGCCCGGAAGGACTTAAGTTCCAGCGAATCACTGCAGAGGGCAAATCAGTGCTTTTATTTTATGACAGATAGTAGTAAGTTATTATTTTAGTTATTTACAGTAATATTAACTACGAACTCTGCTTTTTAGCTGTCGTGAACACAAAATAATGTTCAGCGTCATCGACGTGCTCACGGCTTTTTTGATGAGCTAAAACAAGTATTTAGCGCTACGATATCTCGCGTTATGTGTCTCATCGTCCAATCTTGTTCTCTCGTTTTTTTTTGTTTTTTTTTTCAGTTAGCTTGGCCCGGATTAGCTGGGACACACACTACCTATGTAGTGTCAATTTACATCAGCCTGGCCGCTATCTTAGGTCTCTAGCACGCCAATAATATGCGTTAAGAAAAGGGACAGACAACAGATGCCACTCACTGTTTGAATCGGTGTAAGCGGAGCTTTAAAAGATTACTGCGCAAACCGGCACACTAGTGTAAGAAGCGCGTAGTCGTTTTCGGTGACGAGCATGTCCCGAACTAATTCGCCCCCGAAATGGTAAAAGCCGCGACGGCGCACAAAGCGACGGCGGGGGGGGGGAGGGGGGGGGGGGGGTCATTTCGCGCACGCACATACGCACAGCCACGAGGCCGGCTCAGCCAGCTAAAACACAGCCTTCGAGATTTGCTTCTACCCGATCAGAGCCAGCTCCGGAGCGTGGATTAGGGCGCCACTTATAGCCCAAACACGGTGAAGTCGCAGATTTTCAGTAGCCCAAATATAGCCACATAGCCAACTCGTCCAAGTCGACTCCAAAAATTTTTCCCGTAGCCCAATTTGGCTATAAAAAGCCAAACCTGGCAACACTGTGCTCTCGGAGAAAATAGATATTCCTTGGCTTTTGCCACCTGCACTTCCGTTTGTGAATATGGTTATGTAGTATGCAAAATTTCTTTTTTGCGAGAATTTAGAACTGTATATTACTTATTTCTCGAACGAAATCAGGTGCGAAAGTAATTGCCGCCCAGATAGCAGTGCTCTGCTCCATCTAATCAGCTCCGCGCAGTTTGGCGAACGCCACGGACCTCGCTCGTCTGCCAAATAGCAACAAGTGCACAAGCTGCGTGTCCCCAAAAAACATCGACGGGCACCGCTAATTCACTTGCGATCTTTCCACGGTGTCGAGCGAGGGGGGAATAGAGGCGTAGAGTGGCCGAGCCCTTCTTCTGGTTCTAGTTTCTGTTTGTCTGGCATGGCTCGTAGCTCTCGCTACCCTGAGCAAAGTCGGTGAGTATGAGTGAAGATGAACAGTAAATCGCGTGTTAAATTCAAGAGTTTGAACGCAGAGACCTTCGTCTCTGCTTTTATTTATTCCACATGACTCGCATCATCATCATCATCTTCAGCCTATATTTATGTCCACTGCAGGACGAAGGCCTCTCCCTGCGATCTCCAATTACCCCTGTTTTGCGCTAGCTGATTCCAACATGCGCCTGCAAATTTCCTAACTTCATCACCCCACCTAGTTTTATGCTGTCCTCGACTGCACTTCCCTTCTCTCGGTATCGATTCTGTAACTCTAATGGTCCACCGGTTATCCATCCTACGCATTACATCGCCTGCCAAGTTCCATTTTTTCCTCTTAATGTCAACTAGAATATCGGCTATCCCCGTTTGCTCTCTGATCCACACTGCTCTCTTCCTGTCTCTTAACGTTAGGCCTAACATTTTTCGTTCCATTGCTCTTTGTGCGGCTCTTAACTTATACTCGAGATTCTTTGTTAACCTCCAAGCTTCTGCCCCATATGTTAGCACCGGTAGAATGCAATGATTGTACACTTTTCTTTTCGACGACAGTGGTAAGCTCCCAGTCAGGATTTGGTAATGCCCGCCGTATGCACTCCAATCGAATTTTATTCTTCTGTAAATTCCTGTCTCATGATCAGGGTCCCCTGTGGGTAGTTGACCTAGATGAACGTACTCCTTTACAGGCTCTAGAGGCTGACTGGCGATCCTGAATTCTTGTTCCCTTGCCAGGCTATTGAACATTATCTTTGTCTTCTGCATATTAATCTTCAACCCCACTCTTACACTTTCGCGGTTAAGGTCCGCAATCATTTGTTGTAATTTGTCCCCATTGTTGCTGAATAGGACAATGTCAGCTGCAAACCGAAGGTTGCTGAGATATTCGCCGTTGATCCTCACTCCTAAGCCTTTCCAGTCTAAGAGCTTGAATACTTCTTCTAAGCATGCAGTGAGCATTGGAGAGATTGTGTCTCCTTGCCTGACCCCTTTCTTGATAGGTAACTTTCTACTTTTCTTGTGGAGAACCAAGGTTGCGGTACAGTCCTTGTAGATATTTGCCAATATATTCACGTATGCATCCTGTACTCCTTGGTTACGTAATGCCTCTATGATTGCTGGTATCTCTACTGAATCAAATGCTTTTTCATAATCTACGAAAGCCATATAGAGAGGTTGATTGTACTCCTCAGATTTCTCTATTACCTGGTTGATGGCATGGATATGATCCATCGTAGAATATCCCTTCCTGAAGCCAGCCTGTTCTCTTGATTGGCTGAAGTCAAGTGTTGCCCTGATTCTATTAGAAATTATCTTTGTGAATATAGAATACTGAAAGCTAGCTAATGGAGTCTACAAGCAGGCGCGGATCCAGGGGGGATGTCCGGATGTCCTGACCCCCCCCCCCCCCCCTCAGATTTCTGCATCGCCCGCTCTCTGACAGGGGGATGGCCCTGTCGCAAAAAAATATGGCCACCAGCATTCTTCAAAAGTATTTTTCGCGAGTACCAGTTGTAGCAGCCATGTAGAAGTAAAGCTAGCTTACTCACAAGCTTAGTTGTATTCCGTAGGGGTGTGGTTTCGCGAAGTTGCCGTAGTTATTTTTTCTCATGAACACCTTGGACCTCCTGGCTCCGGCCGTGCGTCGAATGAACGAGGGGACGTCCCTTTTGCCAAGCACGCCGATGTGCGCGCGAGCGCCTTCGCACCTGATTAACTTAGCTCCCCCTCGGGGTGTCATCGGTTGCCTCATTGGATGTCATCGGTTCCGCGCCCAACCTGCTTAATGAAAGAGATCTCTCGCTGAAGTGTTTATATATAATTAATAACAACTAACAGCTAAACTAAGAACTACTCATAGGCAACATTTTTTAAACTGTGATCACAGTTACACGTTGACAATATCCAGCACGAGCACAGTACCGTTCGTACGCTACAAGTTTTTCATTGTAACTTCGCAGTTTTATTGTCGTACATTAAGCATAGGAGGCTCAAACCCGCCGGATCCTTTTATCTGAGTGGGCGTTCTCGCGGAGCATGGGCGAAGCGTTCTCGCGGGAGCGTGACGTCAACGGCCAACGCGAGCGCGCTGGTCTAGGATGGCGTCGCGTGGTTAGAGAAACAGGAGCAGATGCGCACCTTGTGTAAAAGGATGACGTCGAGTGGGAAACAAAACATGAAGACGCTGGCTCGCGCTCTCGGCTAACACGCCACATCCTTCTTCTTGTAGGTGGCGTCGTGAGTCTTCATACGCGGTGATTCGCATATCGTAAACACCCAGCGTGAGTCTTCATACGCGGTGATTCGCATATCGTAAACACCCAGCGTATTGGTTGCCGCGTTGGAGCGGGGCGTTACGCCCGTATTCAAGAATGTTCCTCTAGTCAACACAACACGTCGACTCAAGAGGAAAGATAGCACCGCCATCCCTCCAAAGAAGTGTTCACTGAGCTTCATGACCATTCACGGGAATTCTTTATAATTGTCGCGTCTTTATCAGTCGGGAGGCGGCGCTGTGCTCAACAAGGTGGAGTGGAGGAAGAGCTTCGAGTCGAGGGCTGTTTGAGAATAGGGGAGTTAGTCCTCCAAAGCAAACGAAGGTGTCTCAGCCGAACACAAGGATCTTCTTAAGGCAATCAAGGTGTCCCAATAGAACTCCAAAAATGGGCGCGTGCTTACGCATTTATAACGAACCTGCCACAGATCATCCCAAATTTTATTTTAAGAAACAAAACAGGCTAGATATACCGGGTGTTCAAAATTAAGCTTTATGGTGTTCTTAAAATTAGGCACTGGGAGGCACGTGAAGAACACCTGCGCAAATAAGTTATGTGGCCAGGGGGACACAAAGTGAGATGATATAATTATTGCTGTTAGCAGCCGAATCAACTAAAATTGAATAATTAACTTTTTATTGACTGCAGTAAGTGTGTATGTTTGTATTCAAAAGTTAGAGGCAGTCGTGTTTCTACACAGTTTCACTTGGAAGAATTCTTCTAGCATGTCTGTGCTACGAGATATCCAACTCCAAATTTTAATTGTCGTTCGCACGATTACGCATGCAACTTGCAAGAGAGTGAGGATCGGCGCAAAGCTCCTCCCTGATGTGACGCGGCTGTTGCGTGAGGTGTAGAGTCTGACAACGGGGCGGAGGCATTGGCAAAGATAATAACTGTCCCCCTTCCCCTCACGGCTGACAAAATGAAAAAAAAAAATATCGAAGAACCCGTAACCGCTGTCGTAACACGCGACCGCGCAGCCTGTAAAGATGGCGGCAGCTGCCATGCCGAGATAATGGCGCGAGCGGAGAAGCCGGAGGGCAGTGCGCGTGCGTAATGGTGACTAGACAACCGGGCATGGTCCTTGCCTGGGCTACGCAAATAAAGTGACTGCTGATTTCCAAGTATGGTAAGTTTTATTGAAATCAAGAGCACCAACTGCACCATCGACAGCAGAAACCTTTTTAGCTATGCTAACGAATATTTCATACTGCCGCTTTAAGTTTGGTGTTGTCATGCACAAATCTCATGACAACACTTCACCCATCAAGATGTGAATGCCCTAAAAATGTTCAAAATGCCTCCCTTCCACAGCAACACAAAGCATAAACCGCTCTCGCGGCGACTCGATAACTCTGCGCAGTACAACAATTGAAATTTGGAGTCGGATATCTCGGAGCACGGACACGCTACAATAATTCTTCCGACTGATACTGTGTAGAAACATGACTGCCTCTAAGTTTTCTATACAAACATGCCCACTTACTGCAGTCTACAAAAAAATAATTGTTCAATTTTGGTTAATTAGGCTGCTCACAGCGATAATTATCATCTCACTTTGTTCCCCCTGGCCACAAACTTATTTGTACCGGCGGTCTTCATTTGCCTCCCAGTGCCTAATTTTAAGAAAACCATAAAGCTTAGTTTTGAACACCCTGTATTATCAGGCACAGCCGCCATGCACATGGCTGTATTGGGTAACGTCCTTTTCCTATAAGCTCGGAGAAACCGATACCTGGCTTCGCTACAGGTCTTCTTCCTCTTTCTGGGGTTTCACGTGCCAAAACCAGTTCTGATTATGAGGCACGCCATAGTGGAAGGCTCCGGATTAATTTTGACCACCTGGGTTTCTTTAACGTGCACTACAACGGAAGCACGCGGGCGTTTTTGCATTTCGCCTCCATCGAAATGCGGCCGCGGCAGCCGGGATTCGATCCCGCGATCTCGTGCTCAGCAGCGCAACGCCTGGACTAACTGAGCCACCACGGCGGGCTACAGGTGTTGCTCTAGCCGTATGAAACGCGGGTTTGTCGTGAGCAGAAACGGTGAATTTCGGTAAATAAGAAAGGCTACTATCATCATCATCATCATCATCATCATCATCATCATCATCATCATCATCATCATCAGTGACAGAAGCTGACCCCCCCCTCAGAAAAAACCTGGATCCGCCCCTGTCTACAAGTATTGCTTTTTGGGCTAGTTGGTTAGATGCATCAGAGGTGGTCATAGTGCTAGAAGACACGGATAAGAACGAGAGAACAAGACGAGCGCTCGTCCTGTTCTCTCGTTCTTGTCCGTGTCTTCTAGCGCTATGGCCACCTCTGATCTAGCTAATGGGTCTATAATTCTTCAATTCTTTAACATCTCTCTTCTTATGGATTAGTATAATGCTGGCGTTCTTCCAGCTCTCTGGTACACTTGAAGTCATGAGGCATTGCGTATAAAGGACCGCAAGCTTTTCTAGCATGATATCTCCTCCATCTTTGATTTAATCGACTGTTATTCCATCTTCTCCGGCAGCTTTTCCCCTGGAAAAGCTCGCATAATGCACCATATATCTCGCATAATGACTATACAGGGTGTCCCAGCTATCACGCAGCACGATTTAAAAAAAAGAGGAACGGCGTTACGCGAAGCAAACCTAGTGCGTAGTGTTTCCAGTACACTGGAGTAGCCGCCAGTAATTTTTTCGTTACTGAGATTTAATTAATTATTTGTAATTAATTATTGAACTCGAGAAGTACTGTCCTAATTATCAAAAATGTAAATGAGAAAGTTGTAGAGCAACATGAAAAACTCCCGATACAGCTTTCTGTTGCTCAGTACGTGCTACATAAAAGTGTTTTTCCGAGCATGAAACAAGCCCGCGAATACACGCAAAGTGCCTCGAGCGGCCAGTCGTGCGGCAATTCTGCATGCATTTGCGGGCTTCTTTCACGCTCGGAAAGACACTTTCATGTAGCACGTATTGAGCAATAGAAAGCTGTATCGGGAGTTTTTCATGTTGCTCTACAACTTTCTCATTGACACTTTGATAATTAGGGCAGTACTTCTCGAGTTAGATAATTAATTAGAATTAATTATTTAAATCTCAGTAACGAAAAAATTAGTGGCGGCTACTCCACTGTACTGGAAACAATACGTGCTAGGTTTGCTTCGCGTAACGCCGTTCCTCTTTTTTTTTAAATCGTGCTGCGTGATAGCTGGGACACCCTGTATATCAACAGTATAGAGAAATGAGAACAGTTAGGGTCAGAGAGAGAGAGAGAGAGCGGCACACTTTATTAGGTTAAAAAGGTGGGCCCGATGTATGATCCTATGAACCATGTGTACGACACCCTGTGTCCTGTACGTCCAAGCAAAATGCATTGACGTTTCGTAATCAGAGTATAGTGAAGTACTGCTGCTGGCTGTTGGCTATGCTATACATTAACGAGGTCAAATCGACCAAAGGATTTATAGGAATGAAAGCTGCCACACTTTACTGTATCTGCAGGCCCGATTCGGCATGAGAGCACTGCGTAATCATCGCGTTCAGGTTTACGTGCCTACTGAGACACGCGAAACTTTACATCAGAACCGATGTACCTCAGATAATACAGCCAGCGATATGTTCTGGGAAAAGATAGAGGCAGAGTGGCCCCAGATGTCGTAGCTTCAAGCGATCGGAGGACCTGCTGTTTCGACGGAGCGCGCGTCACATGCTGAACTAAGGTCTTTTGCGAAATAAAAAAGAGAGAGAAGGAACAAAAATGAAGCTGAGTGGAGACGCTTTGGTTCTATGCAGTAAAGGTACTCGCACAGTGAGTGTATGGCCGTCATTCTTCTCGCGAATCTTCCGCTCTGTATCGAAACTATATTCCTGTGATCATTTTATCGTTGCCCTATGTGACAGTTTTCGTTGAGAAAGTGCGGAACAGGCATTTACTTTTGTATTTGTATGGGTAATACGATCAGTGACGCGCAAGTTAAAGTAAAGGCAAATGGGCATGGCATAAATTGTAAGAGCACCGAAGCGGAACTTTCTGAAACATATGAAGCATGCTATGGGGCTATGTTCAGCATTTCGGCGCTCTTATTGCGCATGAGCAAAGTACCCGTCTCTTGATTTTCTATACATTGTTAGTGCTTAGGAGATATTGGGGCATATGACTAGTTTACTTTTGGCTCCACCAGTGGCGCCAGGAACGCCTTTTTTTTTTTTCATGGA
Organism: Dermacentor silvarum; assembly: GCF_013339745.2. Classification (NCBI taxonomy): domain Eukaryota; kingdom Metazoa; phylum Arthropoda; class Arachnida; order Ixodida; family Ixodidae; genus Dermacentor; species Dermacentor silvarum. Next base: position 57,622,978 of record NC_051154.1, on the reverse strand, counting down.
GAAGCCACGTTTCCTTTTTCACTACTTGGGACAGAGACCAGGGAGTCAGCAGAACCAGTCGTCTCTGCAAATAAAGGAGTACGTTCTTTCCGATGTCTTTGTATTCTTATTCTATACCTTGAGTGCGTACTGGAGAGAAAAGAAGGCGGAATTTTTGAGCACGGAGCGGGTATAGATGCAAGAAAAGTGCTCAAGTTGGTGTTGCTTGCCTGTCGATATTGATTTCTTTGATCCCCAAAATATGTCTGGCCAAGAAGCCAAGACCAGGGTCCTCCTAGACGGAAATATTAACTTTTTTTTTGTTTTCAAACAACGCTGTCCCCGGCCACAGCAAGCCGCTAGAGAGCAACAGAAAGAAGTACGAATTCATCTTCTCCATTTATTTTGGTGCTCATAAATTTTGCTCCATACATTGACCCATTTACTTTAAAAGAATCATGGTCATAATCATCTAGAATGAAGTATAATTTTGACCTCGCGCTGGATCATGACCATGATTAATAATTGAGAATTAAAAAGAACTATTTGGCATGCGTTTTGGGAAACACGTATAGCGCTAAATAAGTGCTGCTGACAAACGCTTCGATTAGGGCATTTACAAAAGTTAGCGAACACCTAGAAGATGTCACCTGCTAACTCTTGGCGGCTTTTTAGGCCACGCACTATATAGCAGTCCTCGCCACTCACGCTCTTGTCCACTAACTCTTAAGGTTTACCGCGTTCTGTCGAAATGGAAAAAAACATCGCCGCGTGTACCTTTGCGATCGCTGTCCTTGTGACGCAGGTGAAGATCTGGTTCCAGAACCGGCGTTACAAGTGCAAACGCCAGAAGCAGGACAAGTCCCTGGAGATGGTGGCGGCTGCCACCGCGCGCCGCGTGGCTGTGCCCGTGCTGGTGCGTGATGGCAAGCCGGCTGCCGTGCCGTTTGCTCCGTCCGCGTACCCAATGCACCCATACTTTGCCGGCACCGCTACCCTGGGCCCGCCGCCGCCGGCGCAGCCGCAGCCGCCCACCCAGCCGCCGGACGTGCTTCTGTACCCGACCATGGTGGGCCACAAGCCGGCCTCCGCCACAGCCATTAAGTCTTGGTGAACGCAGCAGAACTGCGCGTATACATCCTGCGCGAGTGGGTGCGTTCATGTGTGTGTTTCGCGCTGCGCGAACTTCTGCAGCGTAATTCATCTCTCGCAAGCGTCGCTTGCACTGCTGCACCGTCCACGATCTTGAAGGAGAAAGGCTCACGGGGCCGGGGGAAATCATGACCTGTACCTATAGGGGCGTACTTGAGGAAGAAATGAAGGTCCCAGTAACGAGAGCAGCCATCTACGATAGTTTGGTACCTAAAAATCCCTGGCAATACTGACACACTACAACATATACACCAAATAGACTTGTTCGTCCCATCAATACTAGTGTTGTAGCATTCAAAGGAAATGTGGCATCGAACAAGGTAAGGGGTGCTCTGACTATTATAGCGTGAGAGCGAAGTTAAAGCTTCGAAAAAAGAAAAAGAACTTGCAAGAAGAAACACATTAAAGAAAAAAAGAAAGGAAATATCGTCTAGGTGACATTTACATAATAAAAATAAGGTGTATAGATTTGACAAACGAAAATATATTCACCTTTGACTCACGCAAATTAACTGCTCTTGTGTTGTACGCCCGAAGTACCGACAAGAGCACCTTGCGTTCTTGAAAATGGCGTATATGTTGGTCAGAAGGACAATTAAACATTCATTTCGACACAAACTTATCTGGCCGAGGCACTTATTGAGGCAGTAATAGCACACCTCGGAGAGTCGACGCTGAGCCACGACTGCGTGTGCAAATCTGGTGCAACAAGACGAATGTGATTTTCAGTTTACTAATTCAAATAGTCGTTATAACATTCTCCAATATCCCTCCAACAGGTTTCAGCATTACTTTACAACAAGGAATTTCAATGCATTTTAAACGATTGAGGCGGGTGTCCCCGCAATAATCATGGTCACACGCCTATACAGCCATGAAGGGGTGACAGGGCATTATATACGACACTAGCTGCTTCAACTGAACATAATTATTGCAACACACGAGACTGTTGGTTTCAGGAATCCTTTATTGCGTCCCGGCCAAGCCATTTGTTGCATGAATCCTATTTTGCGTATGCGTGAAAAATATGCTATTCAAGTGATAAGATGACCGGCGAGCGCTAGCAGTGAGCATGCAGCGCTGCGCATGTCCATGCTCTGCTGTATAGGCTTTGAGTAACACAACTAGTCGGACAACCTATACCACTGTACTTGTATACTTGAGGAGGGTGAATGTAAACTTGCCTCATATCATGGGCCCAAAGAAGGCCTTGGTCTGTACTCCTCACAGGGATACAACGTTAAACGCGTTCTAAGAACGCGGCTGAAACATGTATGACCATAAAATGTGTTTTTTTTTTCCCAACCATGTCTCCGACTTCTTTAATTTAGGATCATTTCTGTCCTTCGCGTCTGCCTTCGACAGTTGTTGCATATGATATTTTTGTTGTTGTTTGATTCATGTGCATGGTCGACATTCCAAGGCAACAATGGGGATATGAGAGGCGCCCTACATGGAGGGCTCCGGATTAATTTTGACTTCCCGAGTTTTCTTAATGTGTACCCAAAGCTGCGCGCCCGGGAATTTTGCGTTCCACCACATCGAAACGCGGTTTCAGTGGGCGGTAATCGAACCGGCCACCTTGTATTCACCGGCTGAACGCCCTATAGCGACTGAGCGGCCCCCACGGCGAGTGTGTACCACGTGCGGACAGCATAGGCGGCAAGTTGTTGATTCATTTTTAAATGCAATTTATTCGTTCAAGAACCCGTTGCGAAAAGAAAAAAGAAAAAAAAAAGCAAGCACGTAAGGATAAAAAGAAAAAAAAAAAACGACAACTGCTTCAAGTGCGAGGAAGGTATACATAAACCTCGGGGGAGTATAATGGATTATTCTCCCCTAGCGAAATAAGATTTTTAATTGGTAGCATTCAGGCTGGGCCCCCGAAGGAGTCCGCGAGTTTAGTGGCTCAGCAAAAGGGTGCACTTACGATAGTGCCACTGCAGGCCCGCTGTTTTGAGATCAAACCAAATTAACCGTATTAAAGCGAACTAAAGCACCCCCAGCGACGTCGTCTTTTGATCATTTTTTAGAAAGGACTCAGGAGTGCATCTTACTGCATCTAAATGCCCTTAAACTTTAAGCACGTGCCCCAGGTCGCGGCTGTGTTTAATTAGCGTGAATGCGGTATGTGCGCTAAGTAAAAAAGTTACACATTTTGCATACCTGCAGATAGGCGTCGGATTGTTTCAGAAAGCGCCGCTTGTGTGGCGTACGGGATGTCACTCTATAATGCCCTGCGGTGTCCAAAGCGATTACCATCACAACAGAGGGGCCAAGCGAACGCTAGCAGTGTTTGGCGACGCACCTTCTTTGTGTATATAGATTTCTTCATGGGAAGAGGGGGAAATTGAATCTCTCCAAGCTCCTAATGCGACGCGCTGTGCATGGTAGTTTAGTATGCAGCGTCTGCGTTCTAACGCTCACGCCCTAAAACAAAGTGCAACGCCTGCGACCGTCAGCAGCTTTATTGGCTGCAGCTGCCCACACGTTGCGGTAGCTTTTTTCTTCTTTTTTTTTTTCCTTTTTTTGTTAATCAGGACAGGGACGATTAATTAAGTTTGTAAGGCACTGTACGACATCACTTCGTGTGATAAATGCGAGTGAGCACTCGTTCTTCGCCGTTCTTCGCACTGATTTTTTCTTCGCGTTATTCATTCCCATAGCTGGTTACCGCGTGTTGTTGCGATTAATGGGGTATTTGCAATTACGTTAGTATTCCAATTAGCTCGTTTCTCCCATTGTCCTACCCATTCCCGCAGACACCGCCACTGGAAAACAACTTTTTATCTGCTAGAGAAAATTGCGAGTTGCGTGCATCAAGTAAATGTAGAGCTCGCGAGAGTATGTTCGCTGTGCAGCAGTGACAAACAGCTCCTTTCTGCGGGGACATGGAGCAGCGTCTTCAGAGTGAGGTAGGCAGCCTTTTCCACCATTCTCGCTTGGCTCGGCTGAGCAGAAACTGGGTGAGCTCTGAAGAGTTTCAGACTCTTAACGAGGAAGTTGTGTTTGGCAAACTCAAGCAAAATAGTTTTACAATATTTGCACGTGTAACCAACGAGGCGTGCCTCTCGTGTGATGTTTGCGATGGGTCGTGGCACGCGAGTATTAACCTTCAGGCCTTCAAAAATAGAAACTTATAGCGCTATTAGGCAAGCGCTGTCATCTTTACTTCGTCATTGTCAGGCGGCTCACTGCAGGAGCTTTGAGAGACAAGCACGTGAATATGCTGTCGCAAATGTTACGCATTGTTCTTTCTGTCCAAACGTGCGGAAAGCCATGTCATGGAATCAATGTATGAAGTAGGAAAAGGAGCGAAGGCTGTCAACTTTTCAGGAGCAAGTCTCACGTCTTTATGCATTGTTGTGTACGTTAGGTTTGCCGTTTGCATGTCCTGCTTTTGAAAAAAAAAAAGCAAGAAATTCACCGACGATTACGATACGCCATAATACGAAATTTGAGCGCAGCTCTATACGTGTTTTCATATCGCGGTATATTGGCTGGCGCGGACAATCTGTCCCGTGCGGTACATTGCAAATGGAGCGAAGTGTGGCGCGACTGCCTCGCTAATCGGGAGATCGCGAGACGCAGCGCGTTGGTGACGCGTGGGCGCGATTAACAGTACCTATAAGTACCTCGGCGTACACATACCTATAAGTACCTCGGCGTACACATAAACGAAGGAAAGAATTACTCAAACAACCACCAAGATAATCTGAAAATAAAGGGGAAGCGGAATGTAGCAATAATGAAACACAGAGCACTGTGGGGCCACAATAAGTATGAGGTGGTGCGTGGAATCTGGAAAGGAGTAATGGTGCCAGCGCTAACATTCGCAAATGCCATTATATGCTTAAAATCGCATATCTTGTCGGGTTTGGAAGTTAACCAAAAATCAGTAGGTCAGTTGGCTTTGGGAGCCCATGGTAATACCACAAATGAGGCAGTGCAGGGTGACATGGGTTGGGCCTCTTTTGAAGTCAGAGAAGCACAGAGCAAAATTAGTTTTGAAGAAAGCCTCAGGAACATGGATGAAAATAAATGGGCGGCTAAAGTGCACAAGTATCTCTACATGAAAAGCGTGGACACAGAATGGAGGAAGAGGTCAATTAAGTTGGCAACCAAGTACAGGATAATCGAAACTGTAAATGTACAACTAGGAGTCATCAGAAAGAAAGTGAGAGAAATAGAGACCGTGAATTGGATGCAAAGAATGGAAACAAAAAGGACAATGGAGATTTACAAGAATGAGAAGAAAGAAATTAGAAGGGAAAATCTGTACGATAACACAAAGGGCAGTGCCTTGCTATTTGAGGCTCGAGCCGGTTGCCTAAGGACGAAAACATATCGGAACAAATATTCGGAACTAGATGAGACATGTGCATGCTGCAGTAAAGAGCCAGAAACCACTCAGCACATCCTGATGGAATGCGACGGGATCCACCCAGCGAGAACCGTAGGTAACGTGCAACTCCCAGAAGCGCTTGGTTTCAAAGTGGAAGGAAACATAAACAGATCAGCTGTAGAGATCAGCAAGAGACGATTGGAGTACTGGTGGAAAAAAAGCAGGGAAAAGATGGATACGACCTGATCTCTTAAAATCATAGGCAGCGGCACAAGATAAATTTTTGAAAAAGAAAAATAATAATGAGAGGTATACAAAAATGCTAGATAAAGAACATGTATAGTATACCTGATTAAATCAAGCAGGCTAGGTGACTATTTGTCGCCGCCCCGTCTCAAAGGGGATGCCAATAAATCATCATCATCATCATCATCAGTAGCCGCCGCAGACAGACCTCCGCTCATGCAGCGCTTTGTTTCCAAATATGGTATCGGTGGACGTGCTAGCCGCATGCCAGCGGTGCGCAAACGACGGCGCGCTACTCTGGCGCCATCTCGTAGAGGTCGTCGCCGCAGAGCCCATCTTGTGCGGCACTACGATTTTCTTCTGGCGCTTTCGCCGTGCCCTCCTCCTCCGCTTTCCACCCGATGATCCCGCTGCACCCTCCTGCTCCATTTTCCTCCTCGCGCTCTCTTCTCTATCGCCGTCTTTGATCGCCCGCTGCGCTCTGCGTTCGCTCTTTCACCCTTCACTGTGCTCGTTTGCTCGATTACGCGGAAAGACAACGACGACGCGAAACGCAGGAACGGGCGCCTAAGAGCTGCGCTCTAAAAAAAAAGAGAAAAAATGACATTTTACTTGTCGAATACGGCAAAGTACCACGACCACGTAAAAACGTTCTACCGCTAAGCATACTAACTTAGTACCACCGGAAGTGACCCCTGGTTAGCGTCCCTGCCTTCCCTCCTCTTTTAATCTCGCTCGTTCAGCCGGAATACAAGCGCTTATCTACCCTCGGCCCGGCTTGTATGTTTTCAGTGTGAGAAACAGTCACTGGATTACTATATTCTAGATGGTCTAGATCATTCAATTTTTATCTACTCTTTGAAAAGAAAAAAAAAAAAACACGGTCAGACACATTAGCAAGTTCGAGGAAGTTGTCGATGGCACATGTAAATAACAAAAGCTTGACTTATCAGCCCTATCTTAGTCTCCATAGAACAATTATTATCGGCTATATAAGCAAGAACTTGCTTCGTGGATTAGCAGGCTAGAGCAGGCGGGTTCAAGTCGACTTCTCTGCTTTCCTTCGAATACCCTGCCCCCCTCTCTCTCGCTCTTGGTAACAATGGCCAAAAATGGTTGTCGTAGAACCTTATTCAACGCCGTGACATTGTCACGGATACAAACACACACGAGCCCACTTAGGTATTTTTGCACTGGGATTAGTTTGCATGACAATTAAAAGGACCGCAGTGGTAGTGACGAAGTGACACACACACACGGCTTGGTCACCGCTTCTACGAGGAGGGTCACATTCATGGCATCCGGTAGTAGATTGGCGAAGCAGCAGAAATTTCCTTTTTTGGGGGGGTTGCTTCGCCGACCAAAAACGCAACATGTTTGTTCGGATTTGGTTCAACGTAGTATTTCGGCAACGCAAAACAGAAGAAACGACGCAACATAATAAACCAACGTAGCTGGCGGCTGTGCCTGCTCAACATGATGGCCTGCTGCGCCCGGCCTGGCCGTCACATGCCACTGCATTCGCGGCGCCTCCGCTTGGAGGCGCCACTGGTCCAAATTGATCCCGCGCCCGGAGCCTATGGAAACGCGGCACGTCTGCATTAGGTTATCGTGCAGTGCGTAAACCTTCTGTCTGGTCGCGAATGTTGGCCTACATGTAGAAGTCTCGTATCCCTCATGGCTGAAATTGGCATTTCGATCCTTGCAATAGCTCGCAAGTGTGACATGCCAGTAATTTTAGTAAAACAACAAACTTAATCAAATCTATGCACGGTGTACATGGATTGTATTGACGTCTATGGTTCGTGCCATATGGAAAGCTCTACATCGGAGTTCTTTATACCAGCATACGGAGAGAAATTATTACCAAGATTAATTAAGCTGTGTCATGTTACAACGTATACAACGGCACAACTCTATGCAAAACTTTCTGCCTTACGCTTCAAATGTGTACAGACAGGGCTTGTTAGCCGGGTAGTTTTGAATGATTCGCAAGAGTGATTATTCTGCATAAAAGAAGTCAGCTTAGTAAAAGTAAACAACACGTTATTTTTATATATGAAATACAGGAGGATTACGCTATAGCTAGGGGTTTTTATCATTACATCGCGGCATGTAATTTCATATGCCGATAAGAACCCGCTGCTCTGTTAAAACAATTCACAGACTTCGGCTAGGCACAGCCTATACTAGAAGCTTCCTGTTTAAGATAGATAAAACTGACAGCACTGCAATCTCCCGTGAAGAGGCTGATGAATACATTGAGCGTATTCTTTTACATTGTTACAATACATAATCACAATACAATACAATACTTACCGTAAGAGGCTTTCGACAAAGCTACATGCTCTGGATAGGCGGCCACTATCATTAGGAAAGATCTTCCGTGCATGATCATCAGAAAAATTGCAACACATTTCTGCACGCGCCATATAGTACGGTTTTCGGAGGAATCGGAAATATGAAAAATTTAGTCAGGTGATGGTACCTTTAATCTCATTCTTGTTCTTGGCTCTGGAATAATTTTTACCATGCAGTTCGGTTCTTTAACATGCGCGAAAACCTGCGCTCCAACACTTTCCATTCCACTTCATTGGAATGCGGCCAGCAATCGAACTCTCGACTTTGTGCTCAGCCGCAGAACACATTGTTTCACGCACTATTTTGTTACCCCTAGAAATGGGCTCAATTTCGACGCTTTTATGTTTCAGAACTTTATTTCACGACGTAGTTGTCGCAATGTATACTGCGATACATAACATTGTAGCCAGCTCACAGGTGTTTTGAGTGCATGTATAGCAGGTAATAATTGTTCAGACAATTTTTGGGAATTCTTATGTGAAAGTTCAAAGAAGCACCTCAAGGAACACGAATGAAAGTAATAATTTGCTATTTTAGTATAAGTATTGAGAGTAAAAAAAATAATCTCAGATTTAGAAAATATGCACCTGGTTCTTAGTCCCCAACTTTTGTAAGCCAGATCATACAAAAAATGTCACAGTTTCGCCCTAAGGGCGAAGCAATGAATGCGATAGCAACACAGCAATGTCATACGAAGTAAGGTGAGCGGCTTTGGTAGCAATATGAATTGTAGTAAACATGAGCTGATTAAGTAAGCAGGTGTGCTGCGGCGTAAGTAGACCGACATGAAGAGAGATTCGATGACCACGAGAAGGCGCGTGTGAAACGGTGGTGTTGATGAGAAGCGCTGCCCGTGGGCAGCGCGTGCGAAGGGACACACCTGTAGCGCTGCACTGCCGATCCGGGCAGCATTGCATGTGTAGCGTGCGTTGGAAAATGTGGCCCGACTATTACTAACTGTGGTGTGAGCGCGCACAAACAAACATGAATAGATCACACTGAATGACTGCAGACAACGACTGTCAAAACGCTGGCAGCAAGCGCCGCAGCGGGCGAAGGTACGTGCGGTCTATCGCTTCAACGGAAACTGAGCGGCGAATGCACAGCGCATAAAGGTCAGAGCCGTGTGGAGATAAGAGACGGTGCGAGCGAGTGACGAGCGCGGTTGTTGGCAGAGTAGAAATGCACCCCCACCCCCCCGCTCCCTCCGGCGCTCGCTTCCCGCTTCCTTGCTTGCGCGTGGAAGATTGAGTGCGTTCGCTCTCCGTGACAGCGTGCGTCCCCGCACGCTTCCGCTCGGGCATACGGCGCGCGGCGAAGATTTTATCTATACGGAACCTCACGGCGACGGCGACGGCGACGCCGACGGCAGAAATCCGGTGGAAGTGTCCATATAATTGCTATCGGAATAAAACAGTATCATGAAGCTTTGCTGGTGTCACTACTATACATAGTGATGTGAAAATGTGAAAACGGGTAAGTTCTTATTTTACAGGTAGCATTTTTTTACTCATTGCAGCAGGCACCTTCTTTGTTTTTTAGTGCATTCCTTAGGCTCGCAATGCAATGGTTGTAAGGTCAGGGAGCATGCAGAAGCCTCATCATGTTTGATTATTGCGTTCGATACCTTTCCTGTGCAAGCAAGGTGGTCTAATGTGCATTCAACTGCCGCTGGAGCCTCCACATGCTCCACATTACTGTACAGTTCTGCACAGTAATGTGCAGTGTTACACAATATTGTACAGTAATAAATAAGAGCACTTGCATAGACCGTGTCGAAAATGTAAAATATTATAGACAGCTAGTCAAGCTTCGGTCGAAGGTCGATTTGAAATCAACTACGTGCTCTTATGTGAGTGAAAATCCCAAACGACGGGAAGGATTGCTCGTAATAATTTGTACATATGCCCTCGAAATGCTGATGGATAAAAGCAACGCGCGGTGGGTAAAAAAAAACGAAAAAAATAAACGAAACGAAAACAAAATTGCACTTGATATTAGTCGAACCTAATTACCAAAATAACACGCATTCATGAGCAGATCCACCGTTGTTTGAGACAAATTCGGAAAGTTTTCATTTCTCCGAGGGGGGGGGGGGGGGGAGGGCGCTCGGGCCCGACCAGCTTTCCGAAACCTGCCCATATATATATATATATATATATATATATATATATATATATATATATATATATATTATATATATATATATAATATATATATATATATATATTGTAAGCACTATTAACGTACTTCGTCGTTTTCATTTGTACATATCCATCATCATCTTCCCTGTTCTTCTACTTCTTCGCGCATGAGCTGGGGCGTTTCCTTTTTGGAATAAAAAGCGCTTGGACAGCGTGGTCGGTCTCGGTCTTATAAAGTGGTGGATGTGCGGGGTACAGGCAGCAGGTGAACGCCTCAGGTCTTGTATTTGAAGCTCTGCGCGGATGATGGTGCGGATGAGAGCACGTAGATCTGAATAAAGGGGAACTTGAGGATAGCTGCTGTCATGTTGAAGACGAAGAGACTGCAGCTCGTCTAGGCGCTGACACGTGGAAGTGATGTCTTCGACGGAAACCGGATTTTGCACGATTAAGGCGTTGAAAGCTACAGAGACAATGCCTTTTAATATGTGTCAAACGCGTTCGGCTTCCGTCATGCTAGGGTTCGCACGGCGGCACAGAGCCAAGACATCCTCTATGTATGAGGTGTAAGACTCTCGTGGAAGTTGAAGGCGCGTACCCAGCTTCTGTTTGGCGACTTCTGCATGGCCAGACGAGGAAGCGAAGATTTGACGCAGCTTAGTGGTAAACGTGGACCAATCCACGATGCCGGATTCGTGGTTGAAATACCACGTCTTTGCAACACCGGTCAAGTAGAATGCGACGTGCCTCTGTCGGTCCAACTATTGCAACAACTCAAGCGGTAGTAGTTGTCGATCCAATCGTCGACGTCATCGCCACAATGACAGAGGGATCGCGTTGAGGGCTCGTCACAGTCCAAGAGGGCAACATTGTTAGCGCAAGCAATTATATCGACACCCCTGGCAAATGTTCGCTGTTGTCATCGCCGTGATGTTCCGTCATCATCAACATCAGCCCATTCATGTCCACTGCAGGACGAAGGCCTCGCCCTGTGATCTCCAATTAACCAATTAAGTTTTTAGCTAATTACCTTATGGCCCATGTTGCAATTTACAAATTCTAGCCGTGGAGTTCGGCGAGAATCAATATTGAGACACGTATAACTCACGTGCTTTTCTCCTTTTCTCACGCCGTTGGTAGAAGACTCTGCCGAAGCGGTCTCTGAAGTCTGCAGGTTTTTTTTTTTTTACAGGGTCAAAAAAGCACGCAAACTAATTTGAAGTGAGGTGAACATACATCAACGTATTCATTCTCTTAAGCTATCCATTTAGTTGGCTACCTCTTTCTCTTTAAAAAATAGAATAAGCTTTTTCCTTTGTATATATTTAAGTATATTGTGTCTGTGCATGGTGTTCTCAGCGGAAATTTAAAAAAAAATGTTAAAGTGAGGAAACACGGATGAGGTAGCCACCGCTGGTGCTTCTAATGGGCTTGTCCTCCTATTGTCAGTATTTGCCGAAATAAAGCGAAAGTATGAATTATAAGCCGTGCACGTCCGCGCCAACAATGAAGCCGTAAGCTTTTAGCCGCAAGAAAAGTGAAAAGGTACAGGCAACGCAATAGAATCGTCAAATTATGTGGGTAACAGAACTGCGGTAATGACAATTCAGGGGTGGGCGGGGGGAGGGTAAGCTACGGATTGCAGGGGAGAGGGAGGGCACAGAAAACTCCGGAGGGGCTCGAGCCCCCTCCGAGACCCCCCCCGTAGTCGGCACCTATGGTTTGAGACACCGTTAAAACAGGCTATACATCGGATCAGAAAATGGACTACCCGAGAGAAGCTTCTGTGTCTTCATTGCTGCTGTCATTTAATATTATGGTGCCGAATCGACCAAAGCGCGTATTTTGCGTATTCTTGTTGAAGAAGTGCTAGGAGCACTGCAGGCTAGTTTCGCAATACCGTCAGTTGAAATTTTATTTTTCCAGACTGCCCAATCTGGCCAAAATTGCCAAAATTGACAAATAGTTAACGTTCAGTAGTCATTCCAGACGGCGCATGATGTTGCTAGGGGCGACAAGCTTCCGATAAGAACGGGCTAATTAATTATGGGGTTTTACGTGCCAAAACCACGATCTGATTATGAGGCACGCCGTAGTGGGGGACTCCGGAAATTTGGACCACCTGGGGTTCTTTAACGTGCACCTAAATCTAAGTACACGGGTGTTTTCGCATTTCGCCCCCATCGAAATGGGGCTGCCGTGGCCGGGAGAAGAACAGACTGAGTGCCATCGCGGCCCTTCGTTCCGCCTGTTCCTGCAGCCCCCGCAAGTTTGGCTGCCACAACGCTGAAAATTCTGGTAAATAGGTGCCTGCGACAGGCGCATCAATACACACCAAGGCCCGTATTCACAAAAAGCTCGCGCTGGAATTCTTCATAAGCGAAATGTCATCCGATACGAATGCTGGACGCATTATTAGCCAATTTAGGCCGTAGCCAATGGCAAATAGCACTTATGAACGAAAAGCTCTGTAAATTTGGACCCAGAACTTTTATACCACCTATGGATCACGCTACCCCCCCACCCCGAGCCATGCACGTGGCCAAAGCGATGACCGTGACACATCTGCCGTGCTATATGCCCTATATCAGCTCTACAGATGACTCATGTGGTGTTACTCGAGCTAGAAACATTGCTGCGTTTCTTCTGCGACCGGTCAAACTCGTTCGAACGCTACGATGACGAACAGCTGCGCGTCGGGGGTAGCATTTCGATCGTGAGATCATCACTTTACAATAGAGTCCTGGGTGCGCAGCTGCTCGTCATTGGATCTCGCGGGCCGTATTTTCCAACGATCTATTTGATTTTCTAATCTTTCCGTCCTTTCGTCTTTTAAAAGCTTTGTGCGTGATGGTACAGCGTGCACCAGCTATTTAACATTCACCGAGGAGTGTGTGTGCCTGCATGCATGCGTGCGTGTTCGGACGCACGCGAATAAACAGTTGCTGGTAGCGCCGGTACATGTCTACTTTGTTCTTTTGTGTCCGTGTAATAATCTGCGCTTAACTAGCATAATTATAATCATAGTGTCTCGACACATGCGCTAAAAACACAAGTGCTAACTTTCGTCAGACTAACAGCAAATTATTGCTAGACTGCTTTTGACACTGCATACATGTGATGTCACAGACACAGATATATCAGCCCTCACAGCTCATGAACGTAAGCAAAGAGACGCAAAATATGTGCACGTATATGCGAAAGAATATCATGGCTCAATCATGCACGCGTGGCAGGAGTCGTCGACTCAATATATAGCAAAGTCTGGCAGAGAGCTACAAAAGTCAATCAATAAAAGGATGATCAATAAATGCCACCTCAGCGACACAAAATGGCAGTTTTCTTGGGGGTCAAACTGACAGGTAAACACGCATTCCGGGATATCGTTCATTTCAGAAGACATGTCTTAAATTTGTAAATTTGTCAACAAGGTTATCATCATGCCTGCGGGAACCGCACTCAACGATGTAATCTGCTAGAAAGAATGAGTGATTCTTTCGAAACGGAAGGCTAGGAAGGGACTCACAATGAGCGTTGTGATTATTGGAGCGGTATATAAATGGTTTTTCGGTCTCGCCTATTTACAGGCTCCCGCATTTTTAGATATATCGCGCGAGAACACTATAGTCTGGTCGTACGTCGTCCTGGAAGGAACATCGCATTAGGCGACTCTTGCACAGGAGCGTGCTTAGTGCACTTGAGAGTACAGATCTGCCGGTCTCGCTGATTATCGCCGCTTAAAGGCGTTAAAATGACGCGTGATGGACGCTCGCGTGATATAGCTAAAAATGTGGAAGGCTGTACAGTTTGCTGAAGAAAGGGCATTGCAGACGTCCATTATTTTTGCTAATAGACTTACGTATCTCTAATAATTGACGCGCGTCCAGTCGCGAACATGATTTTCCATTTTATAAGAATTAGTTGAGAAAATGTTCTGACGCAGGTACGTTAAGTACCTAAATGCCACGGTAGTGCCTCAGGCTGAAAATGTTGTGCTGAAGCCTACTACAGCCAATATGTTTGTGATAAGTCACAAGTGAAACCACATGATAAAGAAAGCTTCATAAAACTGACCTGCATCGTCGTGGATCGTCGTGACAGCTACTCAGTCTTTCAAGAGTTTGCTCTGCGGACTTGACGAATGCTCAGCGGGAAAGACGTGAAGTGAAAGTAAATAATTTTTTCATTACACTTAAAAACCATCCGTCGGTATAGGTGACCCGTAAAAGAGCGAGGGATTCTGGGATACAACGTCTGCTCGCTGTTTCCGGTTCGAGGAAGCGCAGCCGCCGCCACCACTTCGCCGTTGAATCGTATTGATGCGCTTGCAGTCCGGCTTTGTCACACTCGAAGATTACCCGGTTGCAGGCGCCTAGCACAACCAGGGTTGGCTGTTCAGCCGTTGGCTGCTCAAATTCAAGTGATAAAGGTTAACTCATGTAACTACTGCCTTGCAGCATCCCTTGCTGAGTCAGCTGTGTACAAGCATCAGAGGAATGGCTGCCACTTCCAAAACTGTAACAAGGCAGAGACCATCCGTGAACAAAAAGAAAATGAACGTACAGTGCCACTTATAGGATGGCGATTATCTGTGTAAGGGCCGACACGGAATGATTCCCCAAGATATTTCTTTATCTAACATTGACTCAAGCAACGTGTAACTATTTCAGTACTCGCATGCACATATAGAGGTATTATGTAACATGGTTTTACGGCGCAAATTTAAACGGGACACAGCGTCATACATACGTACCATAGATAGAGGTAATGCGCAAGCGTAATATGTCGGCGATACGGACATTTCCCCATCTTGTTGACAAAAAAGCGAAAATTCCAAATTACGTACCACTTCAATTGAACTTCGACTTTCGACCAAGAAATACCGTTGACAGCGCGCTGTTCTCAAACATTTTTAGCACTTCATTTTCTAATTAAGCTAGCTGCGCTGTTACTGACGATATCGGTTGCAGCGACGATCACAGGGCAGTATTTACCAGGCTGCTATAGCCATCGCCCCAGCACCCGATTTTTAAGTAATGCATATACGCTTGATAAATCATTGGATAAAAATATCTGTCTGACTGACCCGCAGGGAGTGCAGTCAGTGATGGTGCGTCCAAGCAGCGGCAAATGTCGTGAGCTAAACCTGGCAGAAACAAAAACGGCCACCGAAACGAAAACCAGAGTTCATTTATGAATAAAAGCGTATCCTAGTCTTTCTTGGCTCGTCATCGTCGCACCCAGAGTGAACTGAAACCTAGAAATCAGCTGCATGAATGGTACGACATTGCTGGTCTACAAAGCGGACGGAAAGCTTTGCACGACTGACAGTTGAAGCCACGTAGAAAAACGCGTGCGCCGGGCATGCCGCCGATCATGGAGGAAGGAAACACAGGAGAGGCCCTGACGTCACTTTTTTGAAGCCGGAAGTGCAGCCATGTTGGTGTGCCACCTCTCTTTGCGCCTCCAATCAGGGGTTCTGCAGCTCGCCGGAGCAGATGGGCGCGAACTTTGAACTTGCATTGTTACGAGCCGCCGGAAGTGTGTGCTCCTGACGCGCGTCAAAACAAAGCCTACAAAACTTCTGTAGCAGGTTTAGTGAAGCAGACGCGCTCCTGTGTTTTTCCGTGGCACATTGAAGAAGACAACGAAAATCCGCGCCTTGATTGCTTGAGTGTATATGTTGCTGGCCGACACTCACACTCACAGACCCAAAACATAACTTTCAAGCTTACACACCACACTCCAAAGTCAGCTTTTCTCGCGATCAAAATGTGCTGCGTGAAAGACACTGGCGGAAAAATCGTATCTCACTTTTCAGAGACCGCGAGCAGCAGCGAAAGCTTCAGGAGCGCGGTTTCCATGGCAACGTTGACATTTGGGGTACCTGTCCCAGTGCTGCTTTGCGAGAAACAGCACGTGACTTCCGCCACACCTTCTCCAATACGTTCGTGCTGGCCAGGGCCTCTCCTGGGGTTTCCTTCCTCCATGCCGCCGATGCTACCGCGTCGTCCGTCGAACCGGAAGCTGCTAGCAGATAGCGCGCCCCACAATTCCCTGCGATTGCTCATTTTACGGGTCACCTATTGCGTCAGGCGCGTGGTCAGCCATCTAATAATAATAAAAACGTCTATTTATACGTGAGCGCAAAGTTAACCGAGTACTTTTCTTTTTTTTTTTCGTTTATATCTTTCTGGTGGAAGTGGGACTGATGCCTGGAGTACAGCACATGCTCTCTTGATTATTACTTGGTTGGATGCTTTCAGTGAACCATGCCGTCTTCGTAATACAATATAATCCAAAATAGAAAATCTACGTTGAGCTCTGACGGACCACTGCAAGTCGAATTCCAGACAATGCGACGTGCATTTACGGGAGATTCCATTATTGCGATTTACAAACCCTGTGCTCGGGGACCAATGACCCTTTTGAGCGGCACCCGCTCGGGGCACACTGTAGTTCGGATACCGAACGTCGCTAAGCGCTCGAGAAAGTGCGAACTTTGAGGTCAAGGTCGCGGCCAACAACAGTGTGAACGTCAATTAAGGCGTGCGTCAACTTGTCCGCAGCAAACGCCTCACGTCGGTAAACGCGACTGACAATAGACACAACGCTTAGAAAGAATGGAAAAGAGAGAGAGAAAAAAAGAAATCAATCTCCTATAGACTACAAGCAAACCTAACATATCCGAAATGTTCTGCGAACAAGAAGTTCTTCGCTGTGCTATTATTTTATTTTCACAACGAATTGCAAATTCTGCGAGCGCTTTTGCCTCGAGTAGGATGCAGAGAAAATGAGCACATAATCGAAAAGCCACTTCGAAAGTTTATAGGAAGTTAAAGCTACCGAGAATTTCGTTTTTCGCAACCCACTCACGACAACACTGTTTATAAAATGGGCATTGACATGATATTTTCGACTATTCCTTATTTTCCGTTAAATGAATGTCCTACGCCACTAAACCCTAGAAAAAATTGTGACAAGCCTCCGAGCATCGTAAATAATTTAATAAACTGTTACTGCATCAGCAGTAACTGCGTAGTATAAGCGCTGAGCAGTACGCGCCATCTATTGGGGAAAGAGCGCTTGTATTGTGAGGAAACCATCACCACTAGATGGCGCCAGGCTGATCGCCTCGCGAAATGGTTTCCAGGCTGCGGCTCGCCGCATGGCTCGCCGGTTCCGTCCCGTCCTGACCCTTCGCACCGTGCGTCCTCTCCACTTAGGTGTTTCTTATTTTGGGCCCGCAGCTTGGGTTGCGCAGCCTCCCTGGCTGGGCTGACGTGTTTCCCGCGTATAAGCGCTCTCTTCACTATCTAACGTAGAGCCTGCGGAAGCGAAAGCAAAGAAAAAAAAAAAGAAAAGAAAAGAACAGAAAATGCGGGGCGTACTGCAGTGATCTAATTCCAGTGGCACGCAACCGGACGGAAATCAGTGGCGGTGCCGCCCGGTGCTACGCAACCGTAGCACCGACACACTGATTTCTGCTGCAAGCCTCGCTTGCTAAATAACGCCGCTTCACGCTCGAATAAACTCTTTACCTTTTACTCCTACGTGCACCCTGTACCTTCAATGAAACACTGTGACACCGATGAAAAGCACCTCGAAGTAACTATTTGAGAGGGGGTTGTCCAGCTACACCAAGGCTATTACGAACACCGCAGTGGAGCGCTTCTGATTGAACCACCTGGGGTTCTTACACGGCTCTATAAACCCGCGGGCGTCCAGAAGGTGGTCGTTGCGGACACGAATTTAACACTCGATGTGGTAGCTGATACCCACGGTGGGTGGGTATCCTGCGCATCAGTGCTTTATTACGGTCCTTCAGAACGCGCGTCAGCACGTAGCGGGCCGCTACGTGCTGACGCGCGTTCCGAAGGACCGTAATAAAAGTTGGCGTAGCCAATTTTTTTACTTTTTTTTGGGGGGGGGGGGGTGAGGGGTGATGGGGGAAGGGGGGGGGGCGGGTCCGGTGTGCCACCTGCCAGCTACGCCACTACTTGAGCAGTATTGCACGTTTGCCAGTGGAGTACATGACTCAGGTTCACAGGCTTTTCGTATCTAGCAAGGTTAATAAGAAAGACAGCTAAGCTGGCCAGTAACCGCGATGACATTCAGTCGATATCCACTGCAAGGATATGGATATCCCAGGGATGTTGAAATCACGTCCATCGGACGTCGCTCGTGCGCTCGTTTGGCCGCACTGTTCAGGTCCTGCAGACATACCTTTTTTTTGTGCTAGTTAAATATGTCTCAAACCTGGACAGCCCTTGCATATGAGCTAGAGGCATCATGGGGCCATGCTGGCTACGTACTGCACGCACATGTCAGGGTTCTTTTGCGCGGCGTTTGCTATGATGATGATGTGTGGTGTTTTATGGCGCACGGACCATTTATGGCCAAAGAGCGCCATGCCAGTGTTTGTGAGTTTGCAGTGGAGCGATGAATTCTGAGAAGTATATGAGGCGTGGCTGTAAAGGGGCCTAAAAATAATCGTTGTAAAGTGCGTAAAATATACATGTACTGAAAATCATGGCAATGACTAATGAAGTGTACTATGAACTGAAGAATGCATTGAAAAAGAATGACACGATATTTAGAATACTTAAGATGCAGTAGTTGGCAAGAAGCACTACTGCCTAAACAGAGCCCTTGAACCACAAGGGCCTGGAGGCATGGGCTATAAAAAACTACTATCACAGCGGCATCCTCTGGAGAGAGGATGTGGTACGAACTAGTTGGGCTAATAACATGCAGGACCACATCGTTCAAGAAATCGACGACTGCTTTGGCATTAAAAAGCGGTTCTTCACCAAGAAACATAATGGGGTGAAGCGGGACATGATATCGGTACGCTTGTGGAAAATATTTCTTTCTTTCTGTTTCGGCTTCCCGGCACTCCACGAGGACATGGAGGACGGTCAGCCTCTCACCACATCTACCACAGGTTGGTGGTTCATCACCAGTAAGCAAAAAATTGTGAGTGCCATATGTATGTCCTATTCTGAGACGGCAGAATAGGACATCAGTTCGTCGTGTTTTCGTTACGGGAGGCCAGAAACCTAACTGTGGTTTAATGAAGTGAAGCTTATTGTTTGTTTCAACGTCCCACAAGCATTGCGTTTGCGTTTGCTATATTGAATAATACATTCGCAGAAGACGCTGTGTGACATATATATCGTCTTGGTTAAAAAATTGGGTAACTGACCAAGTCAAAAGAAAACCTTCTTGACTTTTCAGGAACTCGCATGGAACTCTTGTTCACAAAGGGGCCGGTTTTACGGGTAACTTAATTATATACGTTTTAGCCTTTTATCCGCCAAAATTTTTCCTGGAACACTGGAAAAAGGTCTCAAATTTTTCTTACACTTCCCCGAAGGCCTATAGCACGTGCTCATTGAAAAAATACTAAATGTATTATTATTATTATTATTATTATTATTATTATTATTATTATTATTATTATTATTATTATTATTATTATTATTATTATTTGGTTCGAAAACATTATACACTTGACAGGAAAGAGCAAGTAGGCTGGCAGCTGCCACCGGAAAGGGCACAACGCCTGCCTACTATTGAGAAAGGAGGAGATAAACACATAGAAATGGAATATAGGAAGAAGGGAAGGAAAGAGGAAAGAAAGAGCACGATGGCAAATCTCAAAGATTAAAGCAGAACACACACAGTACAGGTCACGCACAGTAGGGCCTGTTACTTCAGGTCACGCTACAAAAGAATGTTAAGATAGACGAAATTGTGTCTGAGGTCTTGTCATTTGAAAACAAAAGTAAGCTACAAACGTGAACCTAAGCTAGTTACTTCTAGAAAAGCAAGGGGAGTGCGTTGAGCCTGATCGCGTCGAGACGCACAATCACTGGGGTACAAACATTCGTCGAGTGTCGCACACCGCAGACCAAGGAGATGATTGTCCCTCACTAGGGACATGCGCTGCGCAATGAAAGCGGGACACTGCGATATCAGGGGCTGAAGTGTCTTGCAGCAACCGCATTACGTACACGATGCACTGGCCGCACGTCCTTGTTGGTATAAACGTTCGCACACGTTCACACAGCCAAGCCTTAGTTTGAGTAGTTGCGCTCTAGCGCGACGAGGCAAGCCTCGACGGCGAACACGGGTTGGAAACGTTGCGTGAGTAGGTGGCCACGAATCACTAGACGAGCGTCATCAAGCTTGCACAAAATTTATGGGAAGACGATCAGCCTCTTTATTTCCGGCAATCCCTAGGTGTGAAGGTATCCACTGGGCAACGAGAGATACCCCACATGATGCAATTTTGTTGGCAGTGTCAGTAATGCTGCGCACGGCTGCACAATCAATCTGATTGCGTTGTAATCTGCTAAGGGCAGCGCGGGAGTCCGTAAAAGGGCAAATCTTCGATGCGGTTAATTCCTCTTGCGCGTATTTCAGTCCAACGTTAATAGCTGCTAGCTCCGCAGTTCTTGACGAGGCTTGATGGGATATATGAAATATACATCGTACTTGAGTCGAAGGGCAGAAAAAAGCTGCAGAGCTGCAACTGTCGCTGTGTACAGCTGTATCTATGAATACTTGAAGATAATCTGGAAATCTTTCGAACATGTGTGACTGAGCCAATTGGAATATTGCCGAAACAGGCATATCAGAATTTTTGTGTATGTCAGGGATTGTGAGATAAATGGGGAACACGTGTTTGTTGATATCTTTCGGAGGTGGAGGCGTTACTGAAGCAGCATGCACAGATCTGCCAGCAATGTTCATAAATAATGCCACCATATTGCCCATTCGAGAAAACGGGCGGTGAACCAGACGACCAAAGAGCGATTGACCATTCGATGCGTGGTGCAGAGGCTCAATATGATATAGAGCTCTCTGGTCTGCTTGTAGCCTCAGGGGTAACTGATGCATTTCAGTGAGTAATACAACAGACTGCGCCTCACGAGGTAATCCAAGAATTTGTCGGAAGGCAACGCGATGATCTTGTTCCAGTGGGGCCATCAAACTAGGTGGCACGTTCAGCACTGGTAACGCATACATCGTGTCTGAGAGTACAGATTATTGGTACACCTGCAGAGCCGTTGTTTGGTCGCAGCCGGCAACCTCTAGCAGTCAAGGTGGTCATATGCTTAAGGAGGGATTGCGATTTGCGTCGCACAAATTTAACGGCAGGACGCCAAGAGATGCGGTCATCCACAGTTAGGCCCAAATGACGATGATGTCGCACCCAGTTTATCTGCGTCTCGTCAAGGTACAGTTGGCTCATTGTTCGACGAGAGCGTTGTTTAAGATGATATGCTATTGCAGCCACTGGTATCTGCAGGGAAACTTCACCCATGTACTCCGAAGTCGCGTTCAGGGGTATTTGCAAGCTTGCACGAAGCCGCGGACCAAGGTGCGAAAGGCCGCTTATCCACAGAGCAATATCATCTGCATAGACATCTACGCCCACAGGGAAGTCACTGTCCCGAGGCAAGCGACTTGGAAGCGCGGCGAGTACGGTGTTAACGAAGCGGCTATAAAACGCTGCCCTGTCGGACAC
Source organism: Dermacentor silvarum (assembly GCF_013339745.2). NCBI lineage: Eukaryota > Metazoa > Arthropoda > Arachnida > Ixodida > Ixodidae > Dermacentor > Dermacentor silvarum. The sequence goes on along the minus strand of NC_051154.1, from coordinate 57,601,212 downwards.
CGCACTTCACAGTGTGGGATTCACTTGTTATTCCCCCGGCACGCACTTTCATACGGGGCTCCGATAGAAAATTGTGCACAAAGCGGAGCAGACGACCCGAAACTCCCGCGGTTGCAAGCGCGAAAATAATCGCCTTATGCGGAACCAAGTCGGAAGCTTGCTGTATGTCTAGAAAGAGCATGTAGGCGGAATCCTTGTTTCCTCTAGCAAATTCAAGCGCTGAGACAAGGTCTGAAATGCTGTCCAGAGCTGAACGGCGGCAACGAAAACCACTGATGAAATCATGCAAATAATTCAGCTTCTCTAGCCTGACATCTAAGTGAAATAGGGCCATTCGCTCCATTAACTTGATCACATTTGAAGTTAGGGATATTGGCCGATAGGACTTGAGCTGTCTGGCAGGGCACCCAGGCTTTAAAATCACTATTGCCACGATCTCTAGTCAGCAGGGATTACACAGGTTCTCCGTACTTCATTATCATCATCATCAGCCTATATTTATGTCCACTGCAGGACGAAGGCCTCTCCCGGTGCTCTCCAATTACCCCTGTCTTGGGCTGTCTTGGTACTTCATTATAGTCGTCCAATACACAGTCATGAAAACTCTTATCAATGTTCCGCAATGCTTGGTACATCACACCATCTTCGCCTGGGGCAGTGCGGCATTTGAAGAGGCTGAGCACGTGTCGAAGCTCCTCAAGAGTGAATTATGCCTCGTCCATCTGGCAGGCAGTACCACAGGAAGAAGTTATGGTACTCTGACTGGTCAAAGAATGAAGGTCCCCATTTGTGGTGTCACTGGACGTAGGAGACATGAAAATGTCACAAATGCCTCCGCTAGAACTTTTGGTGACTGGTTAGTCGCTCCGGAGAGTGCGGAGAGCCTTCAGTATGCGCCTTACACTTACAAAACGACTTCCAGTATGCAGCGAACTAGATAAGGATGCTCAGCTCTTACGACGAACCTGTTTTGTATGCCGCCGTATGGCTGCATCAGTGCGGTTATACAGAGCACAGTCGGTGCGTCGTTTATAGCGCTGTGCCCGCCTATAATCGCGCCGTCGACATGCGCGGAGCCGCAAAAGCTTAAGATCGGGGTTTGGTTTGCCGATACACCATCGTCGTTGTACTGTAGCTGGTCGTAAACACCCATTCATCAGTTTGAGCAGACTGTTTTGAGATGGCGCCTCTGAGATCAGCTGATGGAAATTGTCCCAGTTTGTCACTGTATAGACGGCAGTCGGGCGGCCCGCAGTTGAGCTGGTGTTAACAAAATGGGTGGGTGATCAGCGCCCCACGGGTCATCTTCGCATGACCAGCCAAGCACACATCTATCGTTGATATCGCAAGGTGCAATATGCGAAACTGCGATATGCGAAACTGTATAATTTCCATATTTAACCGCGAGCAAACGTGTACTTAAAAATCCTTTCCTTGTGTATTTATTTACTTTATACTTGTTGCTCACCCCTTATGTAATACCCCCAACCCTGGGGGCCTTTCAGGTAATAAAGTGAAGTGAAGTCTATAGTGGAATGCTCCTTTTCTCTAGCTATAACTGTACATGAACCGTGATTCAAATTTGTAGATCATTCTTGACAAGCTCTTTAATCTCTGCTCCACGATTGTCTTGGGGACGGGAACGTCCGTCTTGGACGGCGGCGCTTGGCAGGTTTGAAGGCATCCGAATCTTCCGATCTTGAGTCAGAAAGCTCAGAATCAGCAGCGCCTGATCCTACTGAAGAACGGATCCACTTCCGAGCCGCGGGCGATCTGTGCCAGTCGCCAGTCGTGTCCAAGATGATCTCTTCCATGGCAAGCTCTGCAGGGAGGCTCTCTCAGCAGAGTCGGAGTCCTTAGGGTTCAGCTCATTGTTGCACGTTACTGATGCACGAAAAAGCACATAAATAGAGAAGAAGTTCATCACCAGAGGAAACCACCGGAGAGCACGAAAACTTGTCATTGTCTCGCGAAGTATGTGCTCTCCCTAGTACTCAATGAAGACCATGTTTCAAGAAATACATGTTTTGTCATAATACATAAAAGTTTCCAATAATATTATGCTCTCAACGCATAACATTAAACAAATTTAAACTCCAAAAGAATATGCAGGACTGCCGGAACTCAGTGGTAAGCGGTGGGATGAGCAGACGCACGTGAATCGATTAAACCAAAATAATCCCCGCCGTGGACGTGTAGGACTCGTCCTTGGCAATAATGGTGCACATTTGTAGGACGAGCACAGCTCGGGCTTGGGGATTAAATAGTTGCATGCGTCCAAGCAATTTAGCATGGCACACACGGTAACGTGGGTTCCGCATGAAACCCGAAACGACTGGAAGTTTTTGTTTTGACTTAGTCAGTGACACAATTTTTTAATCATGATTTTTACATGACCAAGTGGTATTTTGTCAAATGCTTGAATTCGCACGCCATCTTACATTACTTGTCTGTCTCGGGGACTACGCCCAAGCAGCAATATCAGATACAATCGCGTGCACACGTATGCACACACGTGCGTGCGGCAGTGCAATGTGCTAATTTTTTAGGTCATCCGTGAAGCAGAAGTGGCATATTGAAATAACTAAAGCTTTTAAACTAAGTTGGTTCAGAAAATGAGCTGCGGATATGATGGTCTCGGATTATAAGTTGAATATAAACCATAGTGACGCAGTGCTTTGACGATTCCCGGCCGCTCGTGTCCCTCATTCAATAGGTCGTTCGCCAAGAACTTTCCAATGTGGGTCTGCAATCGATCTATTCCGCCAACCGTCCTGACTTCGCTTCGTCTGCTGCCTCTGTCCCTGTTCACAGGAACCAGTGAGGTCCTCACCCGAGCTATCGCAACCCGGCCGAATGGCGCAGATGTGATGATCGACCCATCTGCTTCTATTGTGGACCTGTGGGCCACATCTCTCGCCACTGCCGAAGTTCCTGGCCGGCCCTCTCTCGACCAAGCTTTCCCGCCTACCACCGCTCCCCACGGACTCCTCGCCCGCCTACGCCCTCCACCGAGTTCGAAGATGCACCTGACAACGCTCGAGTCACTGCGACTAACCGCTCACCATCACCGCACAGTAGCCGCTCCCGTTCACCCCAGCCGCGTCGCTCCCCGTCCCCTGCTTACCGTCGCCGCTCTCCGACGGGAAACTGACTGGGGCAGCTCCGGGAGGTGACGCTGCTCTAGCACCCCGGCCTGAAATTATTCTCTTGACCCTGCCTACTGATCGGAACCTTCTGGACGTGGACGTGGATGGTAAGCCTGTTACATCCCTCATTAACATTGGAGCGCAAGTTTCCATCCTGAGTGCTGACCTTCGAACGCACCTGAAGAAAGTCCTTACTCCTGCTCCGACTCACCTGCCACAGGTCGCCGACGGTGGAACTCCGGCTGTGCTATAATGTGTGCTGCACGTGTCAGTGTAGTCGGCCGCTACACGTCCGTTTTGTTTAGTGTGCTGGAACGCTGCCCCCACGATGTGATCCTCGGCCTCGACTTTTTGACCGCCCATTCTGCTCGGATTGACTGTTCAGCTGGTGTTGTCCAACTTGACCTACCCCTTTCCATTGACCTTCCTGCTCAAGCCCCAACTCAGGTTTGTTCTGCGGAGTTTATTCGTCTTCTTCCCCAAGCAGCAACCTGCATCACCGTTTTCACCTGTCCACCTGTTCCTGGTCCACCTGTACCTGTCCTCACTCCCGCGACTTCAGTCCTGCTTTCCCACAATGTCTCCTTCCCACACACCGTCATTGCTGTAGCGGCCAATCAGACCTGTCCTCACATCCTAAATTTTGGCCAGTACTTCCTCGAGGGATGTCGCCTGCCACGTTGTCACCGTCCTGCGAGTGCCATATTTCAGCTCTATTTGTTGCGACACCTTCAACCAGTGCTCGTTCTGCGCCTTCTGCATCTGCCCCGGCCGACGACATTGCAAAGATGATTGCGCCGGACCTCGACCCCCAATCCGCCGCAGAGCTCCGTGACCTCCTCGAGTCCTACGCCGACATTTCCGACCTGAACGATCGCTCTTTGGGTCAATCTACGGTTGTGAAGCATCGTATAAATACCGGCGATGCGGCACCTGTTCGCCGACCGCCATACCGAGTGTCGCCCTCTGAGCGACAAGTTATCCAGAGCGAAGTTGACAAAATGCTTGCTAAAGGCATTATTGAACACTCTACCAGCCCGTGGGTTTCCCTCGTTGTTCTCGTCGTCATCTAAACCAGATCACCAAGAAAGATGTCTACCCACTTCCACGGATCGACGATGCTCTGGATTGTCTTCATGGTGCCACTTATTTTTCATCAATAGACCTTCGCTCCGGATATTGGCAAATTGCCGTGGATGAAATGGACCGTGAGAAGACCGCATTCGTTACACCTGACAGCCTCTATCAGTTTAGGGTAGTGCCTTTCGGCTTGTACAATGCCCTGGCGACCTTTGAACGAATGATGGACGTGCTCTTGCGTCGATTGAAATGGTCTATCTGCTTGTGTTACTTGGATGACGTCATCGTATTCTCTCCAACTTTTCCGGCCCATCTTGAACGACTTTCATCTGTGCTTTCTGTTTTTCGCGCCGCTGGCCTGCAGCTAAACTCGTCCAAGTGCCACTTCGGTCACCGCCAAATAACCATGCTCGGACATCTCGTCGATTCGTCAGGCATTCGCACCGACCCCGCTAAAGTACGTGCAGTGCAGAATTTCCCTGTACCAACCTCTGCCAAAGATGTTCGCGGCTTTATCGGTCTTTGCTCTTACTTCCGCCAATTTGTGAAAAATTTCCCGCATGTTGCTCGTCTCCTGACTGACCTCCTCAAGAAAGACGTTCCTTTCTGCTAGGGCTCTGAACAAGCGACTTCTTTCTCGCGCCTCATCACGCTACTCACCCCATCTCCTGTTCTCGCCCATTTTGACACCTCCGCTCCGACAGAAATTCGCACTGACGCCAGTGGATACGGCATCGGCACAATTTTAGCCCAACGCCAACGTGGGCCCAACCGCGTTATCGCCTACGCCAGCCGCCTACTCTCCCCATCCGAGCGCAATTATTCGATTACTGTGCGGGAATGTCTCGCCCTCATTTGGGCTGTGGGCAAGTTCCGACCTTACATATATGGTAGACCATTTACGGTTACAACCATCTTACCGTATTTGTGGAGCAGCGCACTGACAAGGACAAAGTGAAGATACACACGAATACACGACACTCGCTATCATAGCTGTTCGTTTCGCCAGTTCCCGCAGCCCCTCAAAGATGGTTGCCGACTACAAGCGCTGCAGATGCTGGTACATAGTTCTTTCACGAGGACACTAAAATACCAAGCCTCTTGGAGAACACCTATTCACGTGTGGACAGGAACGTACAGATGCAATATACTTGGGACGTTTTTGGCAGGATATATCCTGATTTGGACTACCAACGGATGATCCTATTTGTCTCCGAAGTGGTGCATAGACATTGGGACTCGATTTGAATGTCCCACAGACAAAGTGTTTTCACTGAGTGGATAAATTCTTGTGTCTCTCCACTTTGTACTTGTCAGTGCGCTGCTCCACCAATACGGTATGATGATTAATCACCAACTTGCCCAATTTTCCCCATTACTGAACGGTTACAACCGATCATCACGCCCTTTGTTGGCTTTCTCCCCTCAAGGATCCCACCGGACGCCTCGGTCGCTGGGATACACATACACTGTGGTCGCTCTTTGGTCGTCTGGTATTCCCTTCAGGAATACACATACACTGTGGTCTACAAGTCGGGTCGTTTACATCAGGATGCCGACTGCCTGTCTCGTCACTCCATCGATGCACCGAACGATTTAGTGGATGCCGCACCGATCTGTGTTCTCTCGCTTTCCGCCTTGAAAGGCATTGGGGCTGAACAACGACGCGATGAATCGTTACGGCAGCTTATCGAACGCCTGCTCTCTGACCCGTCTAACCCATCCCTCCACATGTTCGTACTAAAAAAATGACACCCTGTATCGCCGTAACATGCACCCAGACGGGCCCGAGCTGCTAATCGTCATTCCGTCTCATCTTCAGCAGACTGTACTCCAGCAACTGCAAGACGTTCCCACTGCTGGACACCTTGGCGTCTCTCGGACCTATGACCGAATTCGGCGACGATTTTTCTGGCCCCGTCTCAACCGCTCCGTCCGTCGCTATGTCGCCGCGTGTGAGTTGTGTCAACGCCGAAAACGACCAGCTGTACATCCTGCTTGTCTGCTGCAGCCTCTGGATATACCGACCGACCCTTTTTTTCGCGTTGGCGCTGATCTTCTCGGACCATTCCCTATATCAAACGACGGAAATAAATAGATTGCCGTCGCTACGGACTATACCACCCGCTATGCCATTACAAGAGCCCTTCCCATCAGTTGCGCTACAGACGTCGCTGACTTCTTGCTTCACGACGTTATCTTACACCACGGCGCACCTCATGAACTTCTCACCGATCGCGGACGATACTTTCTTGCCAAAGTCATCGACGACTTACTTAGATCCTGTGCTACTAAAGACAAGCTTACTATAGCCTACCATCCTCAAACTAACGGTCTTACTGAACGCCTGAACCGGACAATAACTGACAAGCTCGGGATGTATGTTTACACCGATCATCGCGACTGGGACACTGCTTTACCATTTGTCACGTTTGCGTACAATTCCTCGCGCCACGACACAGCTGGCTATTCGCCCTTCTGCCTTCTATATGGCCGTGAACCGACCTTGCCTTTCGAGACTCTTCTTTCGACCACACTCGACTCGCCGACAGAGTACTCTCGTGATGTCATAACCTAAGCGACCCAGGCACGCCAGATTGCCCGTCTTCGTCTCTTTGCTTCACAGACACGTCAGAAGTGCCGTTACGATCAGCGCCACCGCGACGTCGAATACGAACCAGGTGAACCAGGTTTGGTCTCCATCTCGACGTGTCGGTCTTTCGGAGAAACTCCTCTCGCGATACTACGGCCCTTATCGCATCCTCCGCCAGGTGACGCCTGTCACATATGAAGTGTCTCCACTGGATGCTACCGTGCCTTCACCTCTATCTGACATCATCCACGTCAGCCGCGTCAAACTGTTCCTTTCTGGAACCAGTGAGTCGCACCAGTAAGGTGCTTCTTCCGACGGGGGTAATGTCGCAGTATGTAATGTGGAAAGAAGAGGACATGGTTGGTGCCCTGGGAGACGACAAAGAAGATTCTGGGTTTCGCTTCTCTACGCAGCCATTAAAACCCATCTGTAAATACTGGCACGCTTCTTCCTTCGCGTAACATTATTTTACTCTTGAACCTGCGTTTAGAGCAAGCGCTCTTGATCTCGATTCCAGTCACCATCTGTCGACACGGCGTGCGTAGGGGCTGCTGGTTTGTGACAGGGCAGCTGACGACAAAGTCATCACGAGTGAACACTGGCGGCAAGCATGCGATAAGAACAGGCTGAGCGCTATCATAGCCATTCGTTTCGACAGTTTCCGCAGCCCCTCAAAAGATGGTTGCCGACTACAAGCGCTGCAGATGCTGGTACATAGTTCTTTCACGAGGACAAAAAAATAGCAAGCCTCTTGAAGAACACCTATTCACGTGTGGACAGGAAGGTACAGATGCAATATACTTGGGACGTTTTTGGCCGGGTATATCCTGATTTGGACTGCCGACGGATGATCCTATTTGTCTTCGAAGTGGTGCAGAGACATTGGGACTCGATTTGAATGTCCCACAGACAAAGTGTTTTCACTGGGTGGCTAAATTCTACCGTAGGAAAACAAATGAGACAGTCAGAGCGCCGTCCAATGAAAAGCAGTTCTTTTGCGAAAGAATAACTTTACCAACACAGCCTCAGCAGCATTTGTGCCAACGTTAAATCATGCATACTTGTTTGTGAACACATGAACGAATGTGAGCATTTGTTGTCCCTGAGTATTACAGTGAAGAGCTTTCGGAAAATTACAGTCATTCTTCTAGCACAATTTCAACACGCGTGGAGCAAATTGCCCGGAGAAAAGTGCTGACGCGTGGCTGAAAGTCGGGCAGCATAACGTCCGCTGTGCACTAAGAAATCAAACAGCGGTTTCTACGCGATATTGACTCCCGCAACGCGCTCGTCAAGACGCGCCGTCCTTTTCGCCCAGCAGTGTACGCGTATTTTTCTCTGCCGCAAAATGCGCTGCGGGGTACACCGTTTTGCTCTTAAGCGCACCTTCCTAGCGTCAACACGCTGATCCACTTATGCAGCACCCGGAGCAGTTGGAAGCGGCCTCGAACGCTGTGTCCAATGCCGCAGGAAAACAACGATGCATCATATCTGCACTGAAAGCTTTCCCTGGCGTCTGACAGTAGCGAAATTCTTAACCAACGCAGTCGCAGAAGAAAATAATTCGGTTTGAAACTTCCGCAATACGCCGCGAGGCCCATGCAGGCCGAAAAACCATTGCGGCTTCACTTTTTTTTATTTATTTTTAAGGCAGCCAAAGCCGGAGCAAAATGAACGCGTATTTATTTCTAAAGCCGGGGTGGCTATTCGGTCAAATTGCGCCACATTGTCAAATTCTGCAATGGCGGCGTGTTGGACCAATCACAGAGGCCGTAGCAGCCCTGAGAGCCAACATGTGAGCCCTGCGAGCCAATTCGACAATATGGCGGAATTTGACGATGTCCAGAATAGCACCCCAAGCTGCTGCGCCGTTTCCACGTTGTCGTCGACGTGTAGCCTTCATACCGCAAACAGATATGAGCGCCACCTTGTCGAAAAGGCCGAGCGCAGAGCCGAACGGATAGAGAGAATGCGATAGGCATGGCGATAGGCGTGCAGGAAAGCGGTGCGGTGGATGATGAGACGCAGAGAACGGAGCGAGGAGTAAGTGGAAAATGGAGCGCGCAAGATGATAAGGCGCAGACGCGCGAAAGTCGTAAGCACGGTTGCCCCTCGGTTGCGGCATTGCGCAATGATTGCGCGCGGAGAGAAGAGTTTCGACAGAGTGCGCCTACTCTCTTGGCACAGTTCGATATACGTATACAAAAAGATTGCACCATGTCGTTCGCCGTTATCCTCCATCACAGGGCATCCCTTAAACCTTCTGAAGAGGCCGAGCCTTTCAGTTTTATATGCAATATTTTCTTTTATGCGACTGCGTAAACGATTCATGGCAACGCGAAAGGTGAAACCAGAGGAAATGCAGCAAGGCTAGCCATAATGGCGTCCAGTTTGCCACCGCCACTCACACACAAGACTAGTTCCTTTTTTTTAAATGTTTATTACTTGACAAAAGCGGGGGAAAATGGACAAACCCATTAAATGGCTGTTTCAGAATCATTCCTAATAAGCCCACGCTGCAATGAAAGCAGATTAAAAGGAAAAGAATCAAGGAAAACAAAAACTATACCTTCAGAAACTCACATAAATACCCGTCGTAGGTGCTCAAGTATACGGTCTACGCAGAATAATTGGACCACAAGTGTTGCCTTAAACCTTGAGGATAAAGAGAAAATGAAGCTGAAAGAAAAGTAAATAGGAGGAATCCCATACAGGGCTTGAAAGCGCGCCCTTCGAAGAAGCCCTCAATGGCTAGCGAATTTGACAAAGCGAAGCAATGTCTTCGGTGTCTTGTTGGTCGTCCGCTAGTGGGGACGACGTTACATACCGGTTTCTCAGGGCAGAAATAAATCTCTTGCTCTACAGAGAGAAATACAGGAACGCAGTCTTGAACAAAGGCAGCTTATGTATAAGCGAACGCAGTATGGTCGATATGCGGGAGCCGTCTTTATCTTTACAGCGTCGGTAGGCTATTATTTCAGCTTCTTCAATCACACACTCTTGTCCTAGACACTCTACCGCATCACGCCACTTTCCAATGAACGTGCCCCGTGATTTACCTATCGGGAAATGTTGTCGTCATCAACAGTGAATATGAATTATGGAAACCCATTTACTGTATTTCTTTTTCTGAATTCTGAATCTCTAAGATGTTACTTGTGTAAGAGCTTTTGTCCAGGTTACTAACCTTCATATCTATTATTCTACGGCCTGCTGTATTATGCAAATGATTTTTGAAATTTGATTATGATAATGCGGCATTGGCAGATTCACGACGCGGCGCAGTGAAAGCCCAGTTGACCGAACTTCAAGAGACCGCAAAGAATTGTTAGATGAAGCGAAAGCTTTTTGAATTCATTATTCAAGTGCGATTTTTACGGGTTATTCATGAAGACTCTGCGTTACGACACCAGATGACACTGTAATGAATACATCGATGTCATTCACTTGCACGAAACAGTGACAGAATTAAGCGCAAAGGAAAACCTAAAAATGGGTCGGAAGCTACCGCTTATGCTCCGCTCCACCCTTGATTCAACATGGGTGCAGATTAACTATAAACCAAGAGCCAAATTCATAAATCTTTTCATTCGTAAGTGCTCTTTGCCATTGGTGGCCGTCTTCGCTAATAATATCTCTATAGCATCAGGATTGGCTAGAATTTTCTCTTACGAACAAGTCAAGCGTATAAGAGCTCTTCGCGAATGCGGGCCCAGAATTTGCAGCGCTGCTAGGGCACAGCCATCGTTTGCCGGGGACTGCGGGAATTGGCAGAAATAACGAAAGAACGACTGTAATAACGTTCAGCCTGGTCTTATCGCATGGTTGCCGCCAATGTTCGTTCGCCATCACTTTGTCGTCAGCTGCCCCGTCATCAATCAAACCCGCCGCCTGGCGTGAGGCTGCGCTTGTAGCTGGAAACGGAGGCGGAAATTTAGTGGGCTTGAATAAACAAGTAAAAGATCCTGGGCCCATTTTTACGAAAATTCTCTTATGCTAGAACTATTTTTAAGACGAGATGCCTGCCAATCGCGATGTTAAACATGTCAAGGCGGCCGTCTAATGGCCAAGAACACCTACAAAGGAAAAGGTTTGTGAATTCGGCCCCTGGTCGGTAGGAGGATCACTATATTTTGAACAAATTCGTCAATCTGCTAACAACGCTTGGGAAACTTTATTAGCGTAATGGTGTAAAGCAGCATGGCGTAAGGAGATATCAGCCAACAAAGTGCCGGGAGTCAATACAAAATTATATTTTGTGTTTTAACGTCCAGAAACTTCACAGTGGGAAATGAGGGACGCCGTGTATGTAGTGGAGGGCTCCAGATTAGTTTCCCGTGAACTCGTGTTCTGCAGCGCAAAGATGTATGTAAAAAAAGAAAAAAAGGAAAGGTCCTCACAAAACGATTTTAAAACCCACGACACTTTTTTTATTCGTTCAAGTCGAGTGCCCTAAAGTCAGGCCGGGATAAGAAGCTTGCCGCGCGCACAATGCGAACTCAAATTCAAATACGCTTATATCTGCGTGCAATGGGAGCCGCTGATACTGCACCTTGCCGTGCTCTTGGGACTGAGCAGCCTGCCATTTCGAAACCGATCCACATGGAGCGTGTCTTGACCGCGATAGTTTAAGTCAGCTCGAGCACACTTTTGAAGGTCCATCAGAAAACGCCTCACTAAAGCTCGTGTGCAATAACACTGCCAGTGAGAAACTTTGTTCAAAAAACAAAAAAGATAGAGAAAGAGAGTGAGAGAACAATAATTGACACACACAATTTGCTGTTTTGAAGGGTCCCTGTATAATTTGAGCTCTACCTTTCAGGATTCATATTCTAAACTGGCGGTGTGAAATGGGCGCTATTTTTGACGTTAATTATCCGAGTAAATAATTCTACTAAAACAAGAAAGAAATTAAGCATGAAAGAAAGAAAAAAAAGAGACAGTGAAAAAAGGCTGTTGGATGATTCCGGGCATCTTTACTTCAAGTAATATTTTAGAACTCGAAAACCATTAGAGTAAAAAGCAAAATTTACAATAACAAGTATAAAACACAAACAAATTTAAAGCTTGAACCGAATTCGACCTGTCCTTAACATCCACATACTCTCATTTGGCATGCGACGCATTTTATTGCGATAGCAATTATATGGACACTTCAACCGGATTTCTGCCGTCGCCGTCGCCGTCGCCGTGAGGCTCCGTATAGATAAAATCTTCGCCGCGCGCCGTATGCCCGAGCGGAAGCGTGCGGGGGACGCGCGCTATCACGGAGAGCGAACGCCGCGGGGGTATGGGAGGGAGGAAGGGAGGCGGGGCGACGCTGCGCTCCGGCACCAAAGGCCTATCTTGCAACCGGGCGCAAGGGGAACTTCCCACTCAATCTCCCACGCGCAAGCAAGGAAGCGGGAAGGCCGCGCCGGAGGAAGCGGGGGGGGGGGGGGGGGGCACTTCTACTCTGCCAACACCGCGCTCGTCGCTCGCCCGCACCGTCTCTTATCTCCACACGGCTCTGACCTTTGTATGCGCTGTGCATTCGCCGCTCAGTTTCCGTTGAAGCGATAGACCGCACGTACCTCTGCCCGCTACGGCGTATGCGCTTGCTGCCAGCGTTTTGACAGTCGTCTGCAGTCATTCAGTGTGGTCTATTCATGTTTGCTTGTGCGCGCTGACAGCATGCTTGTTCATTCAGTTAGTAATAGTCGGGCCACATTTTCCAACGCACGCTACACATGCAATGCTAGCCGGATCGGCAGTACAGCGCTACAGGTGTGTCCCTTCGCACGCGCTGCCCACGGGAAGCGCTTCTCATGAACACCACTGTGTCACACGCGCCTTCTCGTGGTCATCGAGTCTCTCTTCATGTCGGTCTACTTACGCTGCAGCACACCTGCTTACTTAATCAGCTCATGTTTACTACATTTCCTATTGCTACCAAAGCCGCTCACCTTACTTCGTATGACATTGCTGTGTTGCTATCGCATTCATTGCTCCACCCTTAGGGCGAAACTGTGACATTTTTTTTCTCACATGCATAATCATTCGAATTCACAGCATGCAATTATCGGTGCTGGAACTGCCAAATATGGGAAGTGCTCTGCGGAACTTGTTCATCATGCACAAAACTTTCAGAGTGGCCTCTGCTAGCCTGGTGTTTTATGCTCACAACCATTTACTTTTATTACAGAATTTTCAGTGTATAAAGCGCGACAATTTCAAATACACCCTTCGCTAAATTAGAACATATGTTTTTTACTTCTGCACCTGCGCAATTATTTTCTTCTTTTTTGTACAAATATATTTGTATGCATGAACCTAAAAATATCACCTAATAGTAAAGTTGGTGGATAAATGAGACTAGTTGATTCGATACAACAAGTTTGTGATAAAAATGAGTTTAAGAACGTTAGTATAAATATCCACAAGACCGTTCCAAAGTAAACGATTAGGCAAATCCAGGCAAATCATCCTTGGACATAGAAGAACGAAAGATCCGAATTCATTGTTCCGGGCATGCGAATGATTGGCAATATATGGATTTACCTAAACTTTGCCTTGTCATGAGGGTCTTTAATGGACTTGAAATTTCCTGAGATGTAGTTTATTTTAGCTTAGATGTTCAGTTATAAGTGCCAGTTGTGGCTTCTAGCACGCCTAATCGTGTTGACCAAAGGGCACGAATCTCGAGCCGCTGTGCAAGAGACGCATACCGACAGTTCTTTCGAGTTTACCGGAGAGTGTCTTTTTCGAATACGCTATACCTAACACATTTACAAGGTGGGGCATTTTCCTCTGCACGTTACTTATCGGTCTATCGTTCTCGATTTCACAGACCATGCACAATAAAATGTCGGTTGACATCATCGGCCTTAGTTTCCTCCTTCACTGGAGATGAAGGCTGATTTTATCGGACTGAAAAATAATACTGTTTGTATGCTTTTTTGTACAAAATTTACACTGCGCCACCTGCGTTATCACCAATGAAAGCATGTACATTTACACTGATAGATAAACAATTACGTGAGGATCGACATCCGTATCTGAAATACTGTCCGTCATAGTTTCTGTATTTAAGCAGATATATAGCAACAGAGCTCATCGAAATACTTTTGGCCGTTCACTTCTTTGAAGGTTCGCTGACACCTGCTGTGTGGCCTATTTTAACAGACTCGAAGTCGGATTTTCAGTGCTTACGATTTTTCTTCCTGCGTGACCCAAACGGAATAATGATATTGTTACGTGTAACTCAAGTGCAAGGCTATTTACAAGATATACTTACACCGTTAGTCCGAACTTGACCAAGATGGTGATTGGCTTGCAATCGACGTCACTTCGTTCTTTCTTTCCGTTTTTTTTTTTTTTTTTTTTTTTTTGTCAACGTCTTCTCAGCAGCCACGCTCAGGCGGCCTTTATCTGCGGCTGTTCCGTATCAATGTACACTGTGTTCTTTAAAGCGAAGCTTTCTTTGCGAACCCTCCTGAACTTTCTTGACCGTGGCTGATGGGTGCTGCTGATCGCTTGAGGAATAGGTTACACTTAAAAAATAATTACGTGCCCGATGGTGGGATCAAACCTCGGTCCCCCAGCACAATTTTTTTTCCTACTTCGAACACTTTTTCTAAAAGAAGCCTGCAAAAGTTACTCGAATCACGAAACTAAACATTAATTTTCTGATTTGCAAGGAAAAAGAACACAGGAATCCATTCACTAATAAAACTAATTACAATACTTAACTTCTTAGTTACAGACTCTAACGAAACATGTGTATATTAGAGCGTTGAAGAGAATCGTAGTAAAAGTGCAGTTCCGTGTTTATACCTTTCAAATAGGCCATGTAAATTGAAGTAAGTGGCGTCAAATTATTCGTTCAATTGACCTGATTACGCACGCAGCACTTAGAAGCGTGGCTCGCAGTGCGACCCCCCTCCCCCTGTGGCATATAGGGCGGCGTAAAATGAAGCCTGGTTGTATAGGGCGCGATAAAGCGGTCCCTGCTGCCACTGCAAGGCCCCTGCATTGCCACTTCAGCAGCCCCTGCTGCTGAAGTGGCTATGCATCCAATCGGCGCCAATAGGTATAAGATCGTGGGAAGAAGGAAGTTCGACGGCAGCTTCATTCTACGCGACGATTTTACGTCACACAGGGCTTAGACAGAGAGCCGCGGTTCACGGTGCAGCGTGCGTAATCAGGTATAGCTTGAACAAATAATTTCACGTGTTATTTTGATCCAAATGACCCTTTTGAAATGTATAAACACATAACTACACTGTTATAACGATTACCTTCAATTTTCTAATATAAGCACTTGCCGGAAAGTTGGTAACTATATAGGAGGCTAATAAACGCAATTAGTTTAATTAGTAAATGCATTAGTTTGGTTTTTCTTGGAAATGATGTCCGCCTGGGCAGATAATTACCCTGTAATGACATAATTTGAGTAACTTTTTTAGGCTCTCTAAAAAAGTGCTCGAGTGAAAAAAACAAAAAAAAACACTTAGGATTTAATAGAAAAGAGCTTCAGCAAAGTAGTCACGGCTCCAAACAAAACCGCACTGAGTAACTCGGCTTGTTCGTACGAAAATAAACTCTGAAGCCGACAAACTTGCCAGTGATGTACTTCAGAACCCTGCGGTTGCACTAACTCACCTCACGAGGGCTGATGTAAAAGTAAGTACGGTGGACTAAGTAAGGCGGAGCAGCGCAGGACAAAGTAGATGGGTGCTCGCGGCAAGGCCGGGTTTAGTTTTCTGCGGCGTAGGCATTGATTGCACTCCTAAGCCGAAAAAGATAACAAGAAAGTGAAACATACACACGCAAAAAGGCACTGTGAAACAAACAAAACACTATGCGTGGTAAGACGGCTCAGACAGCATCAAGGTGCAATGGCTCCCCAAACATGACACGAATTCTTCTGTGAAAATGGAGCAGCAATACTGCATGCAGCAGCTAACAGCACTCCTCACTCTGAGCTACCTATATTTTCTAACCCATTTTCCAAGCAACCACAATATGGAAGACGTCCTCGGGCGAAAAGAATAGAGTTGTCAAAGAAGCGCTTGCTTGTAATCATTCCGATAAACCACAGCGTGATTTCGGCCCTTTACGAACCAGGCGAGGCGAAAACCTCGTACTTAAAAAATCAAGAATAGTTCTACATGAAGCAACTAGTAACAGTGCTACATACGCGAAGTCACAAATAAAATTGATCCACACACACGAATTGCGTGACAGCTGGTGAGACGATTTAACGGGCCGGGCCGCATAATACTTTAAAGAAGCTTTAAAACGCAACACGATGCACTCGTACAGTCGTGCAACCTAGCTAGCGCAACACGACGAACAAGCGGCAAACGGTAGCTAGCGGCAAGTGGCATTCAGAACTTAAGCGAAGTGCCTATTAACCCCCCATGCTGCATTCGATTCGATATACAAATACAATCCATGTTCAATGCAGTGGTGTGACTGGATGATCGTCCTCTGAGCGCACAGATACTTGAACACCATCCCCACCGATCATCGGCTCAGAAAGCAGTGAAGGCACTTTGTGCTTTTTGAAAACAACTGGCCTGTGCAAGCACGTTTCACGTGGTGCTCACATTCACCACCTGTCTATCTCGCTCCCTACCTTCTTTCTATTACTCTGCTCCACTCTCCCAGTGTATGGCTAGGCAACCAGACACTTTTCTCGTTAACATTCCTGCCTTCTTTCTTTCTTTTCTCTCTCTCTCTTGCCTGCGTTAAATTCGTACTGACTACTTCAAGAGGACACGATGAGCAGCACGTAAGCACTCTGCTTGGACCATTGCGCAGAGTTGTAATCGCCAAGCGCCTCAACGTATTCATTCGCGCCTGTGAATTCTCTGAACGCTGGTGTTGTCATTCTCTCGCTCACTTTTTTTTTGCTTCCTCATTCCCCTGACAACATGTGGAGTAGTTCAGGGACAACATCGATTTCCCTATTCAAATGCATGCGAAAGGCAGAAATGATCGCATAAGACAACTGAACTGAACCAATTTAAATGAAATTGGCTGCACTTGAAATAAAGAATTCAATTCTAGGAATCGTATAGGAAGCAGAATTTTAACAGAGTACCTTATATATTTTACGAAAATTCCAAAAATGAGTAAGTGTAAGAAAATTCGAGTATGAAGTTTAGAAATTCGTACCTCCGCACCGTAAACAGCTATCAAAGTTCTGTAATCTACATCGGCTCGAGCATATTAAGGGCACAAATGTGGTATATACGTTTACAGCTTACGTGAAACTGTTACACTGCTTACGAAGGTTTCGCAAAAGTCCTACTCATAAATTAGTTGTATATGCTTCAGCGCTGTTTAATGCATTAATTTTGTCCGCTTTAGATGTATTATTAGGCAGAGTTTACATAGTCATTATATCGTTGTTTATTAGTGAGATACAGAATTGAAAACTTGGTAAACGAGTTTTTTTTTTTTTTTTTCAATTTCTAACAATTTTCAAAAAAATTGACGGCCTAAAAAGAAATTATGCTTACTACAGTCGCCAGATTATAACTTTTTCTTTAAATTCAACCAAATCACACCAAATTCGGTGTGGTGGATGCCCAGAAAAACGATTTATAGTTTACAATGTATTAAATAGGAGCTCCCCAGCTATAGCTTTCTTTTAACCTCCGTGCGTTGCCTTTCTCACTCTCAGTCATGGAATTGGGGATAAGGCAATTTTTTCAACAACTACCTCCCATCTCATCACTGAGTCGAGAATAACCACCAAGAATCACGCATGTATTGCGCTGTTGATGTTGTCTTACTGAAACCGTAGATCCAAGTAAGCAGTATACGCATACGTCATCGCCAAAACTACCTGCCACCTGGGACTGCAAGCGTGTTACGCCGCATGGCATAGCACGCTTTTCTCTGAATCCGTGTTTTTGTTTTTTCTCCGTAACCAAAAAATAGCTTTCACTAGGCCGTCATTTAGCACTTGTTTAGAAACACGTTGATGCGCTGGTCTGTACGCAAGGCACTAGTCGCAATGCATACCACTGAGCGAGGTCGTCAAATCTCTGAGAAACAACGCCGGAGGCGATAATTCTTGTGACACCCTTGACTCTGCAATAAGTTCAAACACATGATATTGCTTAAATTCTTAATCACGCTTCGTTGGAAATTTATTCCTCGGCTATCTGACACTGTTTTCTCTAACAATATAGTTGCTACACCAACAAAAGAGGGTAAGCAAGATTGAAATTTTCTGGAAGCATGCAGAGAGGAGGTTAATTTAATTGATCCCGGCAAGCAGAAATTTTTGTTTCGCGTTTCACCCCTTTGATGGGTATTTTTCGCCACATGGACAGAATGTGGCACAGGAGGTATGAAACGTACATTTAAGCTTCAGAACAGCAATACACACAAAAAGGCAACCACTACCCTACTCAGGAAACTACGCTAATGAGAAAGTGATTCTAGTTAATAAAGCTGGTGTTCTGGTATGGTCTTTTTGGCTATATCGGGTTCAGTTATTTGTTTGCTTGCTGTGGAAATCATAAGAACTCAAGTGTTACTGACAGCGTTAATTGTAATTGGAGTGGTTTTAAACAGTTTAAACCTGACGAATAATTGAACGCTTAGCCAGCACAATTATTACGCTAATAACGCTAGCGCATTGGTAAGATAACAAAGGTGTGTTACTGTGAGGAACGACACCTCAGTGCAGGTAATTCTAGATATGGCTTTCAGCACTGGTATACAAGGTCTGTCCCAAAGGTTCATGCAGTTAGTCAGGGAAAAGGTAGAAGATGGTGTAGCGGCGCCGCTCTCTGGGTCTCTCAACTCTCGAAAGAACCCGTTTCACTTCTAATACAAGCAGGACAGCTGTATGACAAAGCATAAAATTATGCGTGCAATTTTTGTGCAACCCATTTTTAGTTTTCGTCGAAATGGATATCGGTGAACAGTACTGAAGAAAAGTATCGTTATCAATTTACTTGTGAAATTGGACAAAGATGGTTTAAGAGTTCATCAGATGTTGCGAAAGGCCTCTGAAAAGGAGGCCCTAAAGGAGAGAACTGTGTACAACTGGGTCCGCTGTTTTCGGGAAGGCCGGGAAGACACCAAGGACGATGCAAGATCAGGACGCGCCTCCACCTCGTACGAAGATGAGAACATCGATCGTGTGCGTACTCTGGTGCTCAGTGACCACTGAATGACTGTTAGAATGATAGCAGAAGAAGCAGTTGGTTTGGTAAAGTCGTCCGTTCACCGAATTTTGACGGAAAATTTGGAAATGAAAAAGGTTTGAGCCAAGATGGTGCCGAAACTATTGACTCTTGAGCAAAAGTTTCGACAAAAAGAATGTTGCGTTGATTGGAAAATTTCAGACGACAGTGACGAAGTCGCAGAGCAAGCCGTGGAAAAGCAAGATGTGCGTATAAGATGAAATCACTTTTTCCAGGAATGCACAGTGTTTAATTGATTTAAATTAGAAATAAATCAGTTCCAGACTTGAACCCTGAAGAACGCCGTATCTTAGCAATTGTAGGCTGGATTTCACGTCTCGAAAGCTAACAGAAAGAAAGGGATTTGCTAAATAAGTTCTAATAATAATCGGAACCTTAACTCTGATAACATACGCAGGTAATTTCTAAGAAAACACATCATGTTGGATAGAATCAAAGGCTTTTCTGAAATCCGAAAAAATATTCCAAGAGTGTAAAGACAATCTTCGATGTTTGTAATAACCTTTCTTTTTTCGCACGGAGTGCGCCTCTGCAGAATGTTCTTTCGGAAAACTATTTCTTCTTTCTGTTTTTCGGTCATTAAGTTATCTTGGAATAAAAAAAAATACCTAATGACATGTTCTGCGATCTTTGAAAAAGCAGGCAAGAAGAAGATTGGCCAGCAGTTACTGAGCGCATTTTTATCACCTCAGCACACACAAGAGTTATTTTCATTTTCTCAGTGAACAAACCATTTTTCAGAAAGGAGTTACATATATGAGCGAGAGGTAAAGATAGAATATCGGAGCACACCTTGAGTCGGCGAACCGCAATGTTATCGTAACTGTAAGTTTTTGATAATAGCACCAACTTTCTGCGGAAAGAAGCAAGAAAACCACGCTAGCTTGTGGTGCTTGCGGTTCGTTTATATACAGATAAGAAGTGTTGCTTTGAATATTTCGGGCTGCTCCGTAGATTGAACGTTTCTGCTAATTTAGTGCTGGTTGAATTCTTCTGCTAACGGCGTCTTCTGTTTTTCATTGCGACGCAGGCCCACCTTGCCGTTTCCTGAGGAGGATCTTGCATTTTTCTGCCATATGAACTGCAATAACCGTTGCATTGCTCTGGTCTTAGCCAACCACAACAACCTTTTGTTTTGAGGTGACAAGTTACAAAAAAAATCAGACGTCGGGCAATTAGGTTTTTCATGACACGTAAAGAAAACTGATCAAGTATTGCAGCTGGTCTATCTTTCTTGGAAGGCACTCGGTGGGCAGCTTCTGCGTCCTATGTTGATAGTTTTGGGGCATTCATTATGCGTGCAGTAGAATTAAAATCTTGGCATTGAAACAAAAAGTTAGAAGTACATGTTATAATAAAGATGCCTGGTTTCCCTATTAGTCTACAAACTACATAAACTGCTCCCTCCTTCCTAAAGAGTAGGCAAGCCTTGTTCCCCTCTCAGTGGCAGCTGACAGCCTACTTCCTCTCTATTTCCCTCTCTGTCCATTGTGTATGTGTGTTTTCATATCGAATAATATTCACTTTAATTAAGATTAAGTTGAATGCCTATAGTTTCTGGAGAACGCAGAAAAGCTGCCACGCTTGGCAGCAGTTCACAAAGCATGTGCATGTGTAATGGGGGCTAGGGTACTATCGACGAATTTAATATTGCTTATAAACTCTGATTGATAGATATAAAACAGCATCATCAACAACAACAGCCTCGGAGAGCTGGATCTACAGTGGCTCACATTTCCGCTTTTCCTCATTAAATAAACGACAACTGTGTTTGGCATAAGCGGCTCTGCACAGCTTACCTTCTCGGTTTTAAATTACATTTTATAAACAAGAACAAAATAACCGTTGAACAAAAATAAAAGCTCTAAATGAATTATCGTCCACCCTTTGTGAAATTCGCGCGCTTAGTGTAGCGTGCTAAAACCTCTTCGGTGTCCTTACTATATAAGAAGGAACATGGAACCATAGACAGTTGTCTATACTTTCGTGTTTCTTTTCGGCTACGGTTTTTCGTTTGTCGGCAGAGAATGTCCCGTAAACCCAACACTTCGAAAAGGTGCTCGAAGGTTTGAAAGCAGGAAGCTGTGCAGTACTCGTGATTCTTTTTTTTTTCATTTTAGTCTTGTGGCCGGGACGCAGCTCGTAAAACGGAACCCCGAAATACTTCCTTCTACTTTGGGCTCGAAAGAGTGGCGCTATGCGTTAGCATTCCCGCCTGCTTTTCGTGCGGTCGGAACGGAAGAGCATGACCTCTGACAATCGAAACGGAACGAGACGTCCTTGAATAAGGACGAGATATGTTTTGTTCACTGACAGGGCTGTCATTAACACGAAAAAATTCAAAAGGGGTTTCAATACGTACAGGGTGGACTTAAGCACATATTTCTGAAATCAGTGTCAAGTCACGTAGGTTTCCGAGCTGTAGGACAGAAAACACGCACGCACACACAATAATGTCTCTGATGTTACTTGGGCTGTGAGACAAGACATAATAAAATGCACAGTCCTGCTGTGTTTTGTACCACCGACGGCGCCAGAGAACACACGAAACGAAAGAAGAGAAAGACGATCACAAGGTGCGTTGAAAAGAAGAGGTTTAAGCAACTTACTGTCGTGACTTTTCTAAAGCTTTATGATGCATCCCTATCCCGTTTGCAATCCGTTTTCATCAATTATCCCGATTTATTTTTCCGAACACATTGGCGGCGTTATCGACAACCTCAAGTTGTTTTTGTTCAGACGCTGTTATCAAAACTTCATGTTCGCCTACCGTGCCTGATTCCTCCAAAAACGGATTCGTTAAAGGTGAACTTGATTTTTGATGATATTTTTCCAAAACACGCAAAACTTCTTCCGTCAAGCATACTTGAAGGTCTCCTTCAAGATCATCTTAATCAATTTCAGTCTCACTTGGTTATTTCTACGGACGCTACACAAAATGCAGAGAAGGCCGGAGTGGGCATCTTTTCAAATTAGCTTGACTGGTCTTTTGCTCTTCGTCTAACAGATTACACCCCAATATTTCTTGCAGAATTTCTGGCCATCATTCTAGCCATTAGAAAATTGGGTACCCAGACATCGAAAGTAATAATTGTTACCGATGCGCTGTCGGTTTATACGCAATTAACTTCTACAAATCGGTCACACCTACTGAGTATATTTTCGACTCTTGTTCCAGACAATTTGTCTGAAGTCCGCTTTGTATGGGTCCCCGGTCATAGTGGAATTTCTTTAAATGAATCAGCTGACTCGCTCGCATCATTGTCACTAAATGGTCCTGTCTTAAATATCCTTCCTGATTTCGCTTTTATAACAGGTGCTAGATTTAAACGCTTTTTATTTCTAAGTTGTACTAAATCATCCCTACTTTCCGCAGAGGATTTTCGACATTTAAATTTCCGGTGGAACACGAGCAAATGCCTCTCACGACAATGCGAGGTGACATTATCAAGCTTCCGTTGTAGAGTTCCCCGCCTAAATTTTTACCTTCATAGATCTGGTTTGTCTATAACTAACCTTTGTTCTTTTTGTAATGAACCAGAAACTATGGACTATTTTTTTCTTTCTTGCCGCCGCTTCTCCTCCCTCCGCAGAATGTTCCTAGTATTTCCTACAAGTAAGCTGGGTTTAGCGCTTACTACACCAAAATGTTTATTTTGTCCTTTGGTGCGTGTCAATTAGGCACAAGCCATGGGTTAATGATTTCTGCTATCCACAAGTTTATTGAAGTGTCAGGAAGGCTTCACTGCTAGGGTACCGACCGTGGGACACTTCACTTTATTTTTTCCCCTATATTTACTAATATGCCCTCTCAAATTTTCTGTTGGCATTGAATTGAATATTGCTTTGTGTTAAATGTGCCGTTCTCCCATTTTGTTTTTTTAGACGCACATTTCAAACAATCTAATGTGGCCAATCCCCCCCTGTGGGTACGAGCCATGCTTTTAGGCAACAACAACAACAACAACAACAACAACAACAACAACAACAACAACAACAACAACAACAACAACAACAACAACAACAACAACAACAACAACAACAACAACAACAACAACAACAACAACAACAACAACAACAACAACAACAACAACAACAACAACAACAAAAAGATGCGCTTCATTTTTGCGAGGCACACTAAATCGTGGTAGAGCTAAAGGCTGTAAAGCTTGACAAAGGCTTACGACGAGGAGATTCAAAAAGCCCAACACTACGTTTTGACCCCATGTTTATTAATGTGGTTCCCTTTGCGATTTGATACAGGGTCGCTGCCCTTCACTATCGCAGTTCACGTCACGAACCCCTGCAACGTTTTTTCCCCTGCAGTACAAATAAAGTTCGTCGCGATATATCTCACACAACTACATGTAGTTATGGGTAGTCAGAAAAAAAAACTTTTTTCAGAGCATATTTAAGTCACAAAGTGCGTTGCAATATATTTGATTCGACCATGAAATGTCTCGCGGACGCGAGGCGTCCAGCTTTCTAGCATGGCTTCCTCCGTTCACCACTTCTCGTCGTGCCTTTGTCAGTCGCTGTCCCCTCTTCTTTCCTTCATTAGCTGTTAGCGCTTTATTTAGTCGAGCCTAACTATTCACCGCGCCTTGCGGACAAGGCAGGAAGTAAGAACGAGGAGCGAAAGTGAAGAAACGGTGCCCACCCGAAATGCGGCTCTCTTTGCCTGAAACGCGCGTTCCCGGAAGTCGGTTCCCGCGCTCGGTACAAGCAGCAGCAAAAAAGCGCGATCAGCCCATTATCGCGCTTGAGAGTGCACGGTGCTGCAACAAAGCGTAGGTTCCGCGCAGCAAGGCCAGTGTGCAGCAGGTGCTTATGCTAAATTTCACCACACCCCATGAGACAACCCTGACACCATCCGCTGTCTCCGCTTCGAAGAAACTGAGCCGTGATTAACCACACCTTGAAATTTACCTAGTTTCTCGCCTGAATCAAGGTTATATTTACCGCTGTGGCTTATCTACAGCTTATCTCAGAATTCCTGACGTCGAAATGACAGCTGAGAGGTCATCAACAGGACACACTAGTATGCCGACATGAGATACACGACGGTTGGAATCTTCACGTGTACACGGATGGTTCGTTTCCTATTTGGTTGCTGTGGTTCGACCACAGCAAGCACAGTGATCGTGAACTCCACCATTATCAAATCGAAGAAGTATTTTATAACGTAATCAAAGGCTAAAGAAATCAGAGGTTTCAACTCCGGCTTGTTGGCTTGCCATTATGAATGTGTAGCATTGCGCGTAAAACAACATGGACAAAAGAAGGAACACGGTTACACACACACGGAGCGAAAACTATCAATAGTTCATTGCCGAGAAGAACGTTACCTTACTTTAATTTATACCTTGCCGCATATAACACTGCGCATGACAACAAGGGCAGAATCATAACGAAAGAACGTCAACACACACGTATCGTGCCATTTAGACACGCCATTTCCTTAGCTGATAAGGTGATAGAAGCCATGCTAACGCATTTTTCTTTCAAACTTGTGATGCAGTGGGCATCAATAATGAGGCGTGTCATTTCATTATTCGACTATGCATTGACCATGCACTTCTCAAACATTAGTCTGCAACCGAAATCATCACATCTTGATGGACTTGGCTATAGAATTCGACAGCTGAAAGGTGCAAGACACTAAGATAACTCTTAAAAAAAAAAAGCTTATTGCTCTCCCATTTCGTACCATGCCCGTATGTATTCACCATGACACGCATGAAAGGGGAGACCATAATATGTCTTTTTAAATATAATTGTTCTGCCTTGCCTAATTCAGAAACACGTTTATTTCCGTCTAGTGAAAAAAAATGAAAGAGGAAGAAAGATACTATTGAATAAACCCTTAGGTTAAGTACAAATGAGCGCGATCTCTTTATCGTATGACTAGACAAACAGTACGAGGAACGTTCGCTCGAGCCGCAGAGGAAATCACTGGCACGCGCTCCCTGCCGCTCTCTCTTTGTTCTTGTCACTGTTTATTTACTTTGTGCGGTTTGGTCGGGAGACTTGTTAATGAGCTGCTAGCATACTACGTACACGATTGGTTGTGCAAACATATTGATTTGCACCTCAAAGCACAAGGCACTCGCGATAAATGTTTACTTAGGCAAAAAAAAAAAAAACATCCACTGGAGCGAGAAGAGCTAGAAACGACAAAACGAATGGGGAGAAGTTACAATATATATATATATATATATATATATATATATATATATATATATATCACGGTTTCGCCATAAGGGGACAGCAATGAATGCGATAGCAACATGTTCGAATATTACACGAAGTGTAAGAGTCGTAGCTGTAGTGGCAGTACGAACTGAACTAAAGCTGCCTAAGTAACAACGAGCTGTTGTGCTCTTTCTTTTAATCCTGCCACCGGACAATTTCATGTATGTTTATTAATCAAAGCCAACGTCTTTCTTAGCGACTTTACCACCACTTTTTCGTATCGGGTATGTTTGAAACCTCTTTCGATCCTAGACCGATCCCGGCGGTAGTGCACAGCCTGCCGAATAAAATTGCGTCATTTCCAGCTTTGACCTCTGTTACTGTTTCGCAACTTTAATATTTAAGTCCTAGAAGATTTAAGATAAAAGGTATGCACTGTCGGTGTTTTGTTTCATGTCATTTGTTTGTAGGCTGCCATTCTTCAAATTCTGAGGAGTAATTTTGTCAAGAATGTAAGACCCGGTATGAGCAACTTTAGTGATATATAATGGTGTGGCAATATAACCCGCATATACCGTATTTCAAATAGCATGGCATGGCAGATAGCATACATATACCTAAAGATATACAGAACCTCAGGGCGGCGATGACGGCAAAAATTCGCTTAGAGTGTCCCTATAATTACTATCGCAAAGAAATACATCACGCCGCATGATGGTGTAACTTTCCAAAGGGACTATAGATGCATTGGGGAACACGCTCCTGTTTAGCCTTGTAAAGTCTAGGAATAATGAATTCACGCGCCACTCTGCGTCGGCGACCTCAGCGGCCGTTATTTTCCGGTGTGATGAGGATCTATTCCTACCG
This sequence comes from Dermacentor silvarum, assembly GCF_013339745.2. NCBI lineage: Eukaryota > Metazoa > Arthropoda > Arachnida > Ixodida > Ixodidae > Dermacentor > Dermacentor silvarum. The sequence continues at coordinate 57,575,113 of NC_051154.1, read as the reverse complement.
CGAGAATACCACGTGGGCTCCCTCGTCTCTTCGTTTATTCAAGACCTTTCATCAGTCCTCCTTTCTCTCTCTCTCTCTCTTTACGCTAGCTTAGCGTAATTCAGCTATGCTAAGGACCTCATTGCGGAACACGCATAGACGCTGAAAAAGTGTGGGTGCCATTTCGCTTCCCACCGAGCGTGTTCGGGGCCCACACAAGCGGACGACGGCACACACTTTTTTTTTATTCTTGCCCGGCGCGGCAAGCACTGTTTTCAACGCGTTAACGGTCTGAAACGGGGCTTTTATGCGGCCTCTCAGATGCCGGTAACGAGCAAACAGCCAGGCAGCGCCGTCGTTCATGCAAAGAGGACAGAGAGCGTGAGAGGAGGGAACACTGAGTACACGTTTCGCTGCCGCCCATATGCATGTCTTTCGCGTCAAGGTTCCGCCCTCTGCTTGCGTTTCCAGTGAAAGAACTATGATCCCATCGAGCATAGTTGAACAGGGTTGCAACACGCCTTTGCCTTATGGATCTCGCAAGGGAAAGGTTGAACACCTTATTAGTCATTTATTTACTTATTTATTTATTTAGGATCCTACATCAATCAGTTTATTGCAGGGGGGGGGGGGGGTTGAAACAATAACCGGAATGAAAACGGGGAAGCATACAGGCACAGCTGTCACTTGAATATTCAACTAAAGCATACATCTTGCAAGGATGAGGAAAACATATTTGCGGGAGCACTCCACAATACACTAGCTCGCATCAAACTTATTCCACTCGCGAATCATAAAAATTAAAAATAGAAAAGAATGCGCAGATGCACCCGTACGGCATCCCATTTCTCAGAACTTTTTAGCATGATCATTTCTGTGTGATGTGTAGTATGGGCTCATCATGTAGAAAGTCTTATTAATACCAGTTTCAACATGAAAAATGGAATGGCACAATTTTAATCACGAAAGCTTTCTTCGCTGCTGAACAGCTTTCCAACCTAGTTCATTCTTAATGTAAGATATACCAGAATTAAGGTTTTAATTACAACCGACAAACCGCGCAGCGCGGTTTTGTATGCGTTCAAGTTTATAGATTAGCGTTTGGTCACGAGGATCCCATACTGTACAGGCACAGTCAAGGATTGGTCACACATTGGAATCATACAGAGTTGCGGTCACATCTGAAATTACGTTTGAAGATGTTTAACACACCATTGGCTTGTATCAGTTATGTAACATATATGCTTATCTCAAGATAAGTCAGAAGGTAAATAGACACAAAGGTATTTAAAATGTTCAACGCAGCCAAACGGGGTACCAGAGAGGCTATAACAAGAATGGCAGGGCTCGCGGTTTCTGGTAAAAGTAACAAAACAACACTTACATTCAAACGATTTTTCATGTTTTGCACCACAAAACCAGTGTCAAGATCACGTGGTAAGATATCAGTATAATCCGTGCCATGTATGGATTTATATATGACACAATCATCCGCGTACCGCGTGACATTGAAGTTAAGAGCTCTGATAAATCATTATTATAAACTAAAGAAAGTTGCAGCACTAACACTGAAGCCTGCAGCAGCCCGGAAGTCATGCCAACATACGAAGAAGAAGAGCAATTTACGACAACAAACGCTTTCTACAATATAGATAATACCTCAACAAACCAAGAACAGAAGCAGGCTGGCCTAAAAAGGACAATTTATGTAATAAGAGAGCACGCGGAACAGTATCGAATGCCTTCTGAAAATCTAGGAATACCGAATCAAACAATTTCCGGCAAATCGGCACGGAAGCGTATTTCCACATTTCATGGTTCCCGGCCCACCTGGGGGACTCGGTCCAACCGCACGGCTGCAACCCCAACGAACGGGCTCACCGGCTGGCGCGCGATTTCACGGCCCACGCAGCCGACAACGGCCATCCTAGTAGCGAGGCTTGCATCCAGAAAGACCCATTGTGCACCTTTCACGAAATAGATTCACACTACCTCTCAGAAAGGAGGTGGTTCTCTCCTCCCCACCCAAAACTAAACAAACCACAAGCTCGCACGCTCAGAATGCTTAGCAGGATAGACCCAGACTTCCCGCAGTCGTGCCCCAAATGCGGAGCCGATTCATGCTCTTTCGAACACATGCTCTGGCTGTGCCCAACACTAAAAAACTCTACACTTGCCACCGAGGAACGGTGGGAGGAATTCCTCAGAAGCGACAAGCACCACATCCAGCTCCAGACAGTCCAGAGGGCCGACGACATCGCAACGGGACTTCGCCTCCCGGTGCCATCGTGGGCGGAGCCACCGACTTCCCCTGAGAGAGACTTCGGCTCCCCCGGGCCACAGTTTCTCAGGACCAAATAAAGTTCTTGTCACCGTCACCAAATCTACTTGTAGCCCCCTATCACATAAACTTTCGCATCATGAGAAAATTCACACAATTGTGTAACACGCGATAAATCGGGTCTAAATCCGTGTTGAACTGAAGGAAAGAAATGATTGGATTACAAATGATTTATAATACTCCTATAGATTACATGCTCAAGGGTTATACAGCACGCGCTTGTGAAAGAAATCGGCCTGTGGTTAGTGACGCTATTTTTGTTACCGGGCTTCAGTACTGGCAAAACATTCGCCGACTTCCACTCAGATGGGAGCTCTTGATCTTTTAGTGATTTAGAAAAGAAAATAGCAAGAAACGGCGCCAAGCCTCGTGCACATCTCTTCAATACGTAATTGTAAATGGCCTCAGTCCCTGGAGCCGAGTTTGCTTTAAGGCATTCGAGAAGAGTACACACACAATTTCCATCGGTTCAAAAATGTGGCGCATATCGCACGGAATTTCACTTTGAAATGGTGAAGAAAATACCGATTGAAGATATATATGAAAGCAGGCTGCCTTGTTTGCGTCTTTCAATAAGTTAGTCTGGTCATCGATAACGTTCGGGATACCAAGTGAGTTCATCATATTCGATTTCACACATTTCCATAACTCCTTGGATTAGTAAAGCTTTCTCGCTAAAAAAACGAGAAAGTTATCTTTAGCTTCTCTTAAATGTTTTTTTTAGCATTCTGCTTAGATCACCAAGCTTTTCCTGAATATTAGCAGTCTTTGTTAGCCGGAAGTACTTAAAAAGGTGGTTCTTTTTACAGCGAAGCTGTTCATGACTAGGGTTCCGTGCATTTTTTGTTCTGCGACAACAAAAATGTGGGCCGATCCTGGTGATAGTACAGAAAGAAAGCGCAACAGCACATACCCCTGTGGACTCCGGGTGGTGGGCCCCGGAATCTGTAACACGCCCTTGAACTACCCTTGTCACACCTGTGACCCAAAGAGGTCCCAGGCACAAGGGTACGAACAGGGGTTTTTAGAAAAATGTTTTCTACATTTTTTCCAAAAAGAACTACTAATAAACGACAATACATTACAGTTTTGGTGGTTGTTCTTGAGCAGGCATGAATGTCCGTGTCCGTTTTAGTGTTTGTTGACTATTGTTGGAAGTTTTTGGGCTGCCATGGAGGTGTGTGTCAGTGTAGTGTGACTGTCTAGTGAAGTTTATTCACTTGGCAGCGATGTGCTCTGCGTAGACGTCGCGAGAGGTGGCGATGGTCTCGCTGACTGCGAGCGTCTTGAAGAGCCACAGGTACTTCCTGCTGCAGAAGAGGCGCATGACGCGGTCGTTCCAGGGGTCCCAGGATCCGAGCACTCCGACGACGATCGCCACCACGGACGCCTTCTGGAATTTGCGCAGCAGGTACTCCCGAACAGGCTGGTACTTCCCTTCCTTCGCCTGGCGGGCCGCGTTCAGGTCTGCGGGCTGATTGTCGAACAGGCAGGTCACGTCCACGATGATTGCCTCCTCACCCCTGCAAAGTACAAGATCGGGACGGAGGTTTGTCGTACCCACTGGCTGATTCTCGTGGGTGACAGTGAACTTGGTGGAGGCAGTGGCTTTCACTCGGTTAACGATCTGGTTGTGGCGGTTTGTGTATGCTTGACTGTGAGTCATACAGAGACACAGGGCTTGCGGCAGTGTCTCGGGTTGACAGCCCCACATCCTACAAGAGGCATTTGTTCAAAATTCCGTGTCATCTCTGTGTCCTGTGCTAAAACAGCTTCGCTGGTCATCCACCTTCACAGAGTGGAATGACTCATGATATTTTTGTTAATTAACTTCCTTAGGTTTACATTCATCCATGGTTTATCAGCCCTACGCTTACCTGTAATAACCTTGAAAGTAACATGACAACTGGGAAGACTAGCGAGCTCAGCTTTAAAAAGATGACAGAGACTGGTAATGTTTTTGACTAAAGCAAACTCATAAATTTGGTCAAAAATTACGACAGATTGGAGGATATTGCGTCCTAGTTACCGCTTTCATAAAAAATATACCTTCTGGGGCTGCATTTTTTAAACTTTATAGTCTTGCAAACGATACTTAGCAGCATTTGAAGTGGAAGGTAAGGCACTAAAGCAACCAGTAGGTAAGCTCTCCCAAGTAACAAAGGACCTAATAAAGAAACGACAAAGCATGAAAGTGTCAAACTCAAGAGATCAGATAGAATTCTTTGAACTATCAAAAACTGATCAACAAGAAAGTAAGGGGTATTCGAAAATATAACGTAGGAAAGATTGAGCAAGCCGTAGAATTTGGACGTAGTATTAAATCAGTGAGAATAAAACTTGCCATGGGACAAGGCAAGATGTATGCACTGAAATATAAGCAGTGTAATATCATCAGCAATTTCGATGACATAATAAAAGCAGCGGAAGAATTCTATAATTACCTGTACAGTTCACACAACAGTCAAGCCACTTTCATTCGAAGTAGTGATGAACAGGATACAGAGGCTCCTTCTATAACTAGCGATGAAGTTAGAAGGGCCTTGAAAGACATGACCAGGGAAAAAGATGCTGGAGAAGATGGCATAGCAGTCGATTTTTTCAAAGATGGAGGACATATGCTTGAAAAGCTTGCGGCCCTTCACACGCAATGCCTCATCACTTCAAGTGTACCAGAGAATCGGAAGAATGCCAACATTATACTAATTCGTAAGAATGGAGACGTTAGAGAATCGAAAAATTATTGGCCCATTAGCTTGATTTCAGTATTGTATAAAATATTCACCAAAATAATTCCCAATAAAATCAGGGCAACACTTGACTTCAATCAACCCAGAGAACAGGCTGGCTTCAGGAAGGGATATTCTACAATGGATGACATCGCTGTCATCAATCAAGTAATCGAGAAATCTGCGGAGTACGATAAACCTCTCTATACGACTTTCATAGATTATGAAAAGGCATTTGATTCAGTAGAGATACCAGCAGTCACAGAGGCATTGCGTAATCAAGGAGTTCAGGAGGCATACGTGAATATCTTGGGAAATATCAACAAAGATTCCACAGTTACATTGGTTCTCCACAAGAAAAGTAGAAGGTTACCTGTCAAGAAAGGGGTCAGGGAAGGAGACACTATCTCTCCAATACTATTTACTGCATGCTTAGAAGAAGTATTCAGGCTCTTAGACTGAGCAGGCTTAATTAGGATTGAAGATTAACAGCGAATATCTCAGCAACCTTCGGTTTGCAGACGACATTGACCTATCCAGCAACAGTGGGGACGAATTACAACGAATAATTGAGGACCTTAACCGAGAAAGTGTAAGAATTGGGTTGAAGATGAATATGCAGAAGACAAAGATAATGTTCAATAGGCTGGCAAGGGAACAAGAATTAAGGATCGCCAGTCAGCCTCTAGAGTCTGTAAAGGAGTACGTTTATCTAGGTCAATTACTCACAGGGGACCCTGATCATGAGAAGGAAATTTACAGAAGAATAAAATTGGGTTGGAGTGCATACGGCGGGCATTGCGAACTCCTGACTGGGAGCGTACCACTGTCGTTGAAAAGAAAAAGTGTACAATCATTGCATTCTGCCGGTGCTAACATATGGGGTAGAAACTTGGAGGCTAACAAAGAAGCTCGAGAACAAGTGAAGGACCACACAAAGAGCGATGGAACGAAAAATGTTAGGCCTAACGTTAAGAGACGGGAAGAGAGCGGTATAGTTTAGAGAACAAACGGGGATGGCCGATATTCTAGCTGACATTAAGAGAAGAAATGGAGCTGGGCAGGCCATGTAATGCGTAGGATAGATAACCGTTGGACCATTAGAGTTACAGAATGGGTGTCAAGAGAAGGGAAGCGCAGTCGACGACGGCAGAAAACTAGGTGAGGTGATGAAGTTAGGAAATTTACCGGCCGAAGTTGGAATCAACTAGCCCAATATAGGGGTAAATGGAGATCGCAGGGAGAGGCGTTCGTCGTGCAGTGGACATAAACATAGGCTGATTATGACGATGATGAAACGATACTACCGGCAACTACCTCATGGTCACTTATCCTCGTCATCGTTGGAACTGACTTCATAAAAGTTGTATGGTTACAAAAGACAAGTTATAATATGTTAACACATGACCCACTGTACCTTGTGGGGGAATAAACAAATTGATGTAATGCATGCTCGTTAATAGGTTCGTCAAGTGTCAAGTGCACGCACACCGCGAGCACAAGACGGGAGCGTGACTTATCCAGTCAACATCCGGAAGGTTGAAGTCGCCTCCCAAGAGAACGCGCTCAGCACCTAAAGTAGCCAATGCTTCAGACAATGCTTGAAGTGGTTGCACATTGTTACTGTTAGGAGTACGATACAAACAACCCACAGAAACGTGTCGCGCATCATATAGCTCAATTTTACACACCACAGCTTCGCACTGAAGGCTTGTTACATGATACTCACACGCTTATCAACCTTATCAACCAACCAGAATGAAAACGCCCCCACCACGCTCAACGCGATCTTTGCGATAGAAATTTACATGAGATGGAAAAAATTCTGTATTGTAAATCTGTCGTCGAGCCACGACGCGGTGCCTAAACTGATATCGCCCTTCGTAGTAGCCACGAGGTCCAAAGTTTATTTCTTATGATCCGGCAGTTGACGACGACGAAGAGAAGTTCTTGCTGGTTGCGCTTTTGGCGTCGCACGGGTGATCTTGATTGTTTTTGGACCGTTTCTACATTATCACTGGACGAATTATACATAACTGTTCTGTCTCCCATAACGAACTTATTAAAGCGAAGCTTGAAATTTTCATTGTGTTCCTTAGCGAACCCGACTAGCTTTTTTCTTTCCAACCGGACGCTATTTGAGTAATCCTCACTTATTGACAGAGTGGTACCTCTTAGCATGAGGTCGCGGTATCAAATCCCAGCCACGGGGACCGCATTTCGATGGGGGCGAAATGCAAAAAAAAAAAACCCGTGTACTTAGATATAAATGCACGTTAAAGAACCCGATGTTGTCCAAAATAGTGCGGAGTACCCTACTACGGCGTGCCTCATAATCAGAGGGGTTTTGGCACGTGAAATCCCATAATTTAATTAATGTTTAGTTTGTGCGCCTTCACAAGTACATTTGTTTTGCTTCGAAGGAACGAAAATGTGCTACGATGGGTCTGTTACTTGGGGCAAAAAAAAAACGAGCAATCCTGTGAGCGCGCTCAATATCTGATGATGTCAACTAGACACCCAAATGATCTGCACAAACCGACAGTACTTGATGTTCAGAATCTTTCCAAGTCATCGCTCGATGTGTCCCTTCAGCCGTAAAAATCAAGTTGTTTCTGCTTGACCTATTTTCAAGGTCATCTTGGCGCCTCATGATTTTGTCCAACTGTGTCGCTAACGAAGAGTTCTCAGATTTGAGCTGATGCAAATCGGCTCCTAAATGTTTTAAGCTACCAACTTCGTGTTCGATCACAAAGATTCGAACCGTACGTGCCGTTAGCTTATCTTCAGTGCTTTTCTGATTAGATTTAATGTCCTTTAGCGCCTCAAGCACTTTATTCTGATTTTCATGTATTTTCTACACGGAGCGTAATGTCCTAAGGAGCTCTTATTCCTGATTCGCAGTGAACGGTCCCGGATTTAGCTCGATGTCACCGCACAACAAGCGCCACATAACCATATAGGGAACCGTTTGGCATTTCCGTGAAATTGCCGAAGAGAGGAATTGAAAAAAAAAAAAGCATGCGCAAGACTTGAAAGGTTGGGTTTCTGGGCTGTCCTATGAAACCAGGCATATCGATAAACGGAATCATTGAAGTAAAGAATACTGACCTGAAGAGCGAGAGACCCTAAGTATATCCTGTCCGCATGACAACACCGAAACTTCTTCTTTAGGGGGTTTTATGCGCCAAAACCAGTTCTGATTATGAGGCACGCTGTATTAGAGCGCTCCGGATTAATTTTGTCCACCTGGGGTTCTTTAACGTGCACTACAACGCAAGCACACGGACGTTCTAGCATTTCGCCTCCATCGAAATGCGGCCGCCGCAGCCGGAATTCGATCCCGCGATCTCGTACTCAGCAGCGCAACAACTTAGCTGACTGAGCCACCGCGGCGGGTAACACCAGACCGAAACCCAGAGTTGGCTGGCAGCGCAGTCACTTAAATAGTTCGCGATTACATGATGACACACGTAGTTGTCAGCCTGACTGATTGAAGATCTCGTTGATATCCGGAAAGGCTGCAATCAAATCCAATGTAGCGTGATACTGCTGGCAGCCAGGGTACGCCGGGCACTGTTCGATGTAGCATGGTTCGTCTACACAAGCAGGCATAAACTGCGCGTCGCACGAGACCATTAGCTCCTGCAAAAGCAGGAGAACGAGAAACCGTAAGTATCCCGTCCTCGGGACAACACCGTGACAACACCGCTACGATGTGCCTGAGCTCGTAATTAAATGTAACCGCGTTTAGAAAAATGGCAAAGCCTGTTTTGGCATCACCCGCCGCAGTAGCTGACCTTGATGTCGCGTGTTCGATTCCGGCCGATTTCGATCGGGCTGAGATGCAGAAACGCCCGCGGTGCACGTAAGAAATCCCAGGTGGTTCAAATTAATCCGGAGTCCCTCACTACAGCGTTTCTGATAATCAGATCGTGATATCGGCACGTAATACCTCAAAAATGTATTGTCATTTATTTTATTTTGGCTCTCAAGGTAGGTGACTGAACAAAAATTGAAATGTTGATGTGTGCACGTGACGACACTAAGACCCGGCCCATACCGCCGTTGCCTAACGGTGACATGTAATTGTTTGCTTCCTTTAATCTCTATTTACACTGATTACACGCGTCGCCTTTGGCAATGTAGTCGCCATATCATCTTCGTAGATTACGTGATGTCATTTGAGAGACACCTCGAACGCATTCCTCTTCAGAAATATTATAATGAAAATGTCACAAATGTTCAGCCGCGCAAAGGGCGTAGAGGATCTCCTTCGGATACATCGTCGGAGAAACTGTTTATATACTTCGATGATTTACAGTGCGTATCTTTAACCAACATATGGCTAAACATATTGACAAGTTAAAATGTAAAAATATTATTAGATAAAAAGCCTTTCAGGGGCATCAGAATGTAGTATCAGCAGTTTATTCTGCCGATTTTGAGCCGTCCTACATATAGGACACTAGACAAATGCATGTTTTATTGGGAGTGATAGAATTTAAAATATTTCTTCCGAACTCCGATGTTACATTTCTGACAACGCACGGTTGTTTTCTCATGTCAGCGAGAACAAATTCCTTCTTTGTCTGGCAGAATCACAATGTGGTCTAATCGGCCAGATCGATTTGGTGTTTTCAGCAAATACTCATGTCTCTTTGCATGCAACGACTTATAGATAATAAGCTTTCTGGTATATGGCTGCTATATATGGGCCTTTCAAATGCGGGCAGGTCACCTTTGTCGCTTCGTACTGTTTAATGCTAGAACGCATTCACACACATCAAGAAGCTATGTTGTAGCGAAGAATACTTCTTCTTGCTCATACAGTAATATAGTATATTAGAATGGTTTCGTGAAGCCTCTTTCCCCCATCCTTGTTAACTTATATCGGGTGATTATAAAAGGTTCCGACTCTTCAGGACATTTGAATTGCGTTCTGTCCAATGTCTTACTCCCAGCTGCTTGGGCTCACCACCCTGACGTTAGACGAGACTGCAACAGCACTGCAGCATTTTCAGCGACAGGCGATTACATCGGTATCACAATAAACTCAGTAATCGAAAGCTTGGAGCCATAATTTAAAAATTACTTGAGCAAATTATTGATAATACTGTACGAGTCTAGGAAAGACGCACCGAAGAGCGCGCGCCTGAAAGCTCTTTGTCCTATCTCATCATTTGTCGAAGCATCGATTATTTTGCAGCGCATAGTAGCTGCGTACAAGAAAGGCGGCCACTTCCATATATGAAAAATATTTTTGAATGTATCTATTCCAATCAGGGTTGCTTCTTCATGACATGGCGCTCCGCAGGACTAGGCGCTAGGAAACACGTTCAGGTCACGCGTGCGCTCCCTTTCTATATATTTTTTTCCATTTTACTGGTGGCTCAGTGATAACCTTGCCATCACCACTGCATTACAGAGCTTTTCCTACTTCTTCAGAGACAAAAGTGGCGCCCGTCAAATAGTGCACGCCCATGGCGTATTCACGGCTGCTTTTCTCATCAGATCAGTTACTACCGTAGGACAATTTTGAGGTGGAATAATGAGGGCACCACATCACGAGCGTCAATATCGGTGAAAATAATCTTTAGCCTTTGTGAAGCATTGCTTGTAAAAGCCTGATCAAGGAATGTGTTCCCTTCCAACGAGAACGAACAAAACAGTTTATGTGATAGACACAATTCGGTTTTAAGTTAGTCCCTCTTTGATAGGAGGTCCGGCACATTTATTACTATAGGCTTTCGAAACAGCACTCAATCTGACATGTGCCCTACATGTAGGACGCTGCTGTTTCAAGCGTTTCAAATGACAAAGTTTTCAATACAAAGCATAGATATTCTGTCGTATTATGTATTTAATCATTTAAGAAATCGCATTCACAGCAACAATCAATTATATCTGAATCAATGTTGGTAAACTTTTCTGCCATGCGACGATGCCCTTCTCGAAGTCCCAAAATATACGATGTTGCAGCTGCCGTTACGCGGAAACGTCTAAATGCACAGTTGCCAAAGTTTGCGAATAGAAATGTTATGACATTATGAATGCAGACGGGGAACCGCAAGCTTTTTTTATGAAAAAATGTGAGGAGTTACAGTGAACGAAAGAAGTGCACTGCGTGTAGGGCACAAGGCGTATTAGTTATGGTGCTACCCTGCTGTCGTACGTGTCTCCACAGTAAAGGAAGAAAGGAAAGTTTATTCAACTACGACCACAATGCAAATCGTGTTCGTTGACAAAGGTGGCACTCCATGATAACGAAGAAACACTGAGCAGACGTTCGGTGTAATCACTAGTGCTTAGGTTGATCGGAGAGGAGCGTTTTCTCGCGTGTTTCGTCGGAGGGAGCCTCATAAGGGTCTGCAATGAGATAAGACAGGTCTCAGTCCAACCTGTTGTAGCTGCAAGCTTCCTGGATCTCTTTCCTGTCAGCGTAAGTCGTTATTCGATGATGAAGTCCTTCTGAGCACGCTTGATGCTTTCCTGCCTATAATTCATCTCTGTCGCAGACGCGCATACAATGGCTGATGAATCCGGGTTCAGCTTTCGAAAGTGTCAAAATCAGGGTTACTGTAGTGCAAAAGTTTATTTAAGATCTACAAAGCCGCATCCGAATCAATTTTCGAAATGCTTTTGTTCAAAAACAACCAAGCTTGACACTTGGGCGAAATGAACGGTTTTTGGTTATTACACACCTAATAATTTTGGAACTAGGAATATTGGGCCGTTCAAGCCTGCTTCACTGAAGGTTTTCACATAGAGAAACAGAGAAAATGAACATAAATAGTAAGACAGCTTTGAGGTAACTGAGGGGCTGTGCGAAGTGATAAATATTGACGAGGTAGGAAAGTTTATTCTTATTTTTCGTATTTATCACTTTGAACACGTCGATTCTCATTTTCCCAGAGTTTGCAGACATTAGTGTACGCACGCTAGAGACGCCAAAAGACATGGCCATTACCATAAAAAGTGGCAAAGCATTGAGTACACATGTCGCGAAGAACCACAGCACATCACTGCTCAAACACCCCTGCGTTCGCTAGCAATGAACACATCATTACCAATTAAATTTACTCACGACTGAAAAGATTCGTGCGAGTGGCAGTAGGTTACCGCTCAGTGAGCTTTCTAGGGTAAGAGAAAAAAGTACTATTACGCAAGTCTGTCACTCGATAACTCGCTGTGCGGCAGCCTACCGTCCCTTGGGCGACGCTATTTAGCTGTCGGAAAACTTAAACGCGCGTAAAAGGCTTTGTGCCAAAGGCGCGTGGCCAGCCTAAGTCAGCTGTACAGCTTCGAGAACGCTGCATATATAGCTTTAGATGAAGGACATTTGATCTTATCCAAAAGGCCGAGAAGCGAGATTATAGGAGAGCACGAAGCGCTGTCCACCTCTTGGATTCACGTCGGCTTTCGTCGGGCAGACCTCGAATGTCCGCCCCCGCCCGCGGCGGCAAGACGATGAACCGGCGTCCGCGGAGGGAGGGAAGAACTCACCGATCGGCACTCGAAATGTACTAGAGCCTCGGCGAGCACAGCGGCTATAACGAGGTCGAGGTTGCGGGGCGATCGTTTTAGCTCCGCCGGACGAACGGATTGCGCTTCAGCTTTATCGCGATAAGCACGAAGAGAAATTTAATGCCCTTACGCTTCGTCGCCTATTTCGATATGCGGAGTTAACAACCTGCTCCACCGCTGCAGGGAGGCAGGTGCCACAATTTCACAAACGTGGGCGGCGCTGGTGGCCCGACATTAGGAGAGCCTCTCGTCGCCGCCCGTCTTGCACAAGAGTTAGCGAGTGCTCGAAAGAACACGCTGGTGGGAGGCTTGTGTTGCGACACGCACCCACACTTTCTTATTCTTTCTTTTTTGTTTCTAAGGCACCAGGCGTGTTCAATTCTTTCATTTTTAATTTGTGCTGCTAGAGAGTCAGATTTTGTCCCCCCCCCTTTTTTTTTCTCTCTCTCTCTCTCTCTTTCTTTTTTTTTTTTTACTCGTCTTATGCTTTGCTGGATGAAATCATTTGACTTTCGTTTACAGTCAAGAAGAAGTCGTCGGCGTAATTCATAATGTTCTTTCAGGAGAAGCTGTTTTTAGATTCTAAGCGTGTACAACTGGTGCAAAAATTTTCGGGTGTGGTGCTTGACAGATGGTCTTTATGGAGTCCGCGAATCAAACCGATGGAAGAACAAGTGAATTCTCTTATTAACATCCCCCATAGATTCGCAGGCATCAGATGGGGAGGCACGACATCATCATTAATGCCTGTACGCTGCGCTCTCATAACGCGAAATATTGAATACTCTGCTCCAGCCTTTCATCGCCGATAACGCAGTTCAGAAGAAATCTAGCTGTCAAGGACTTTTAGCCAGAAGCCTCCGTGTATGTTTAGTCGTTCCTCGGGCATCCTGCAGATGCATAGTTATTTGCTGAGCCTCACCAGCACTTTTTTCTAGGCACTTAGTTTTGTGGACACGTGCCGTCACAATTTTCGTAAAAACCACTCAAAATCCCAACCATGCCCTTTAACAAGCGCTTAATAGCAGAGATGGGGCTAAGGTGCAGGAAATTATAGAACACTGCAGAAAGATCTTACCGGTACAGCAGTATTGGGAAGTAGAAGTCTAGCGTCCTCCTTGGCTTCTCCACATGCCGAATATTTACGAGGGTACCAGGACTTACGTGTAAATCCAAGTTGCCGGTAATAGAAGCGAAATATTTAACATTGTCACACATTCACACTGAGCACAAAGACCCCATTCTGGTGTATACAGACGGATCATGCATTTATGAAAATTCTACTGTAACGTTATTGATTCCAGTTTAGGGAGAACAAGCGGCGTACAAATTGTCTCGCAGTCCTCCATCAACCACTGCCGAATGTTATACATTTCTCTCTGCTGTGACTATACATCAAAACTGCCACACTACTGGCCGCTCGAGGCACTTTGCGTGTATTCGCAGGGTTCTTTCACGCTCGGAAAAACACTTTTATGTGGCACATATTGAGCAGCAGAAAGCTGTATCGGGAGTTTTTCATGTTGCTCTACAATTTTCTCGTTCACACTTTTCATCTAATATATATTATTTGATGAGTTGATTAATAATTAAAACTAGTTATGTAATTAGGCGGAATTAAAAAATAATCTGAGTGTCTCCAAGCAACGGCAAACAACATTACCTTGGTTCTGTCCAGCTACGTGACATTTGCACGTTTTGAAATCTTGGTGTATGACAGTTGGGACACTCTGTAAATATTCTTCTTTTGCTTACTTTTCTCAATTCTAGCATGTTTGGCCACTTTGATGTTTTTGCCACGCACCTGATCTTTGTTCCATCAAAGTGTCTTTCAGAGGCCTGGACGCTTGATAATCACAAGGAGCGAGACGAGATTTGGTGTTCTCCTTAGTTGTTTTACCCGCGCATTAAACATACTGCGAAAGTCTGAACGCATACTGCCTTGTGTATTAATTCTGCAGCCTGAGCCCAATCTGCCATGATTGAGGGCCTAATTGACAAATACTGGCATCGAATTTCTTATAGAAACAAAACTTGCGAATAAATGCACCTATTTTGATGAACAACGGCGCCAGCGCGATCTATCAGTGGTGGCCGTGTTGAGAGGGCCGGATCCCCACTAATAATGGATTGATGCCGGGCAATATTTAAATCTATATGACCTCTTGCGCAATGTTTTCTTGGCACATCGGGAATCTTCGTAGTGACACATCATCCTTCTCTGAGTTTTGAAAGGTTTCTCTCCCTCCTTCTCTCCAATGAAACATGATGACGCCGAAGCTATATATATATAATGGCTAAAAGTGCCACCTTCTTGTTTATTATGTCATTCAGACGCGCTCCCATTTATCGCGTAAAGTTGGCTTGTTCAGTAAAGGCGCACATTCCATTCGCGGAATGTTATGTGGGTCATGCACGTGTACGTCTGCAAGGTACACGCTGTCGATTGATCCATCTACGAGAGACGTCAGCTCGGATCCACCTGCTAGTACGCCTTTGCCATGCAGTCGCACAGTTCGACTCGTTCCTCGTTGTATCCTTGCCTGTTACACACAATCAAATGATTTCACCTCGTGTTGCGTGTTATGAACTGCGGCGGCGGCGGAAGCAGCGTGCAGCCGGAAGGCACGGACTCGTGGTAACAGGAGTTAGATGGCGATTTCAAACTGCGCTTGCCTCCCTTTTCCCGCTCCTTGTGCTGCTTTTGATTTTATAAATTTGTACCAAGTAGCCCAGCAGCAAACTCGCCTAAAGAAAAGAGCGCCAGTGGAATATTCGGTACTGTGTCCACGTACCGTGTCTCCCGGAGAAGCACGTGGTGAGGAGGAACGCCCGTTGCGACGGCAGCGAAGACGAGCGAGGAACCGGTCACTTGCCTTCGAGTTCAGAAGGCTTTAGGGGACCGTTAAAGAACCCCAGGTGGTGAAAATCAAACCATGTCCCTCCACTTCGTTGTCCCTCAGCGCACCCAGTGTTGCTTTAGGACGTTAAACCTAACGAACGAACGAACGAATCAATCAATCCATCAATCAACCAATCAATCAATCAATCAACCAGTAACTAAAATTAAGTTATTGTTTCGTGTGTACGAGCTACTCGATGAATGAATTGATTTACTGATTGATTGATTGAATTGATGCTTTCATAGCAACGCAGTGGCTACGCTGTCGTGGAAGGCTCTGAATTTATTTTTGACCAGCTTGCCGGGCTCAGTAAATGTGAAAACTGCGAGAGCTGTTATCTGTTGTACTATCGCGATGGAAAGAAACGCGAACAGCGGAGCGCGTGGCCCAAGCATAACTGAAGGTATAATGCGCGCCGTCCAGTCATTACCATTGACAGGCGCGCATTTCCGGTTTGATTGCGCTGTGCGATAATGTACCCCCCATACTGGGATATTTTTGTTTCTATTCTACTTCTCTTTTATTTGAAAACGAGAAAAGGTGACGGCGCAGTAATGATGACAGCGCAAACTGCACTAACAGAAACAAAAATATCACAATATAGGGGGAGCATCATCGCGCAGCGCGGTCAAACCGGATGTGCGCGCCTGTCAATGGTGATGACTGGCCGGCGCGCACTGTACCATCAGTTATGCTTCGGCCACGCGCTCCGCTGTTCGCGTTTCTTTTCATCGCGATAGTACATGGTACAAAGCAGCGCAGTTTCTCTTCCCATGTGTGCTGCAGTTCGCGCTGTTTTGTACCATGTACCATGTACAGATTCAGAAACGACTGATCCAATTTTTCGTGGCAACGTACATGCTGCGTGGTGATTTTTTTCGGCGTTTAAAGAAAGCCCGCGAAATATGAAATTAAACCATATAACTTCGCTTCTGCGCTATCGTATTGTGGCACTCTCAACATGAGCGCAGTCACGTGACTATCTTCCGTATTTCGCGGGCTTTCTTTACACCGAAAAAAAAAAAATCACCACGCAGCCCTTACGTTGACAAAAAAAAAAAAAAAAATTGGATTGGTCGTTTTTGAACTTCTTCTAACAAAAAACACTTGGCCCTCAAGTGAATATTAAAAATGTTGAATAATTGATCTCGGTTAATGAGCTATTTAAGTGGAATATAAAACTAATTTGAGGATCGCCACTTGACAGCAAACCATGGCCCATATTCACAAACGGTACTTAAGTAGGGCGTCAATAAGTACGGAAAAAGTACAAGTGTTAAGAAAGTTTAAGGAGAGTACTTCAAAAACGACACTTAAGTATCACTTTCGAAAGTAATTACACTTCAAGTATGTCGTCTGGTGTCGAGGATACGTAAATAATTTACGTGTATGATCGGTTCAATCGTAAAAAAAATTTTTTGTGCAGCAGAGTAATGCGGATATAAATGTTACAGTGCTTGCATGCGCATTCTGCTAAGTAAAATACAAAGAACTATTTGGCTTTAGCGCTTTACTCAAACTCGTCTGGCCACAAGTTCCCACTGGTTCTCGCAGCCACTGCGGTTGTGTGTGTCGCTGTTCCGACTTTTTTGGGTTTTGCTGCTGAAAAAGTGCGGTGTTTGTGCGTAGAATGTGTGTGCTGTGTGTTTTTAAACCGCGCGGATGATGGGAAAAAAGAAAAACATTTCCGAAGAAGAACGCGCCGTGCTCCTGGAGCTCGTTTCTCGCCATCGCGGCGTGGTCGAGAACAAGAAAACGGACGCTGTATCCGTTAGTCGAAAACGGGAGTCGTGAAAAAAAAAAGAGGACTAGTTCAACTGCCGCCATAACGTGACCATAACATAACGTGACCATAACATAACGTGACCGCTTGCTTGGAAAAGCGGTGCTGCCACGAGAATTCCGCGTCGTAGTATACTTTCATGGGATTATGCCAATCCCTAAGCCGTAGCCGTAGTGGCGGCGCGTATCGCTATGCTTCATCCTCCGTAATATCGTGCACACGGCCGGCGACAACATTTAACCATGTGCTGTGGGAGTGTGAAGCCATTGGCTCCGCCTTCAGCGAGGATAGGTGGGCTGCGCTTTTGGGCAGCCCCGAACTCAACGACCAAACCCTGGCCGTCCAGAGTGCCCGCGATCGGGCCGTCAAGCTTGGCTTGCCGGTCCCTACGTGGGACTAGCCGGGTGGCGAGGGGTGTCCCCTGCGTCTTCTCTGGACCTCAATAAAGTTATTTCACTCACTCACTCACACGGCCGGCGAAATCGGCAAAGTCGGCGAGGCTGCCGTAGCGGTCGGCCATCTTGCTTGCTAGGCGATAGTGGCAAAAGTCGCACTTAACGTTGCCAATGGCTGTACTTTACTTTGCGGCACTCAAGTGTCGGTTAAAGCTTACCTTAAGTACAAGATTTGTCTATGAAACGCACTGAGCATCGACCAGGTACTTAAGTCCTTATAAGTTAAGAGTAAGCTCCGTTTGTGAATACTGGCCCATGTTTCGTTGGTTTCACTCAGCTGCGGTAAACCACTTTTTTTTTTTAAATCCTTGGATCGAGTTACGTGAAACACACTTTATACTGAAATGTCATGCGGTGTCCTTTCCCGGGCCAAGGCATGAATAAGGTCTTCAATCTCGAATACCAGTTGATCGCGTGGTCCGAGCTGCAGGGCTGACAGCCAAGAATGCAGTGCTGCCTTCGAGTTATCGAATATCGACCATATTTCTAGGTTGTTCTTGTCTGAAGAAGCGCTACGTACGCCGAACTTGCAGCTCTTCGCACTACACTTCCTCACATACGAGATAAACGTCACAGCCGCTTCATAGGCGGTCGTACAATTCGGCAGTCTTCTAGAATCGTGTCAGCGCTCTAGTGGCTTTCTGCATTCAGGTCGTCCGTGAACATTTCTTTCTATGAGCTTCTGAGGCCAGCATTGAAAATAGTAACAATGTGGAGACACGCAACACCTTCTTTGCAAGAGGCGCAGAAAACTTGTGCACGTACTTCTCTTAGCGATAATGTTGCAGTAGTAAAGCAATCACGCTGTCGCAAAAGAGTTCTGCTCATTTTGGCGAAGTCCAGTAACGTAAGCTCGAAGGACAAGACCGGATTTTTCATCATTCCGATAGTGGCCCACTAAATTGGACGCGCAAAGCTGTCACGTTGGGTTATATTATATTCTCGTTCCATGCGATCTGCGATCTGCGTTTGCCTTGCCTTTCGGATGCAGCAGTTCATGTTGGGCGCTTGCTTCAATATGAATGAGCGAAGATTGGAATGCCGCCGCCAGACCACTTGGATTGCTTCGATCAACTCCGCCACTGCAAAAGCATCTTCTTGGCGCGTTAGGTCATGCTTAAATAAACAAAGGACCGATGTTTGTCCCAGTCCTATGCAATCACCTTTCTCGCAGCCAAGGAAAGCTAGCAAGCACGTTTTTTTTTTTCGTTTCTTTTTTGTGAGTTTCCCGCTGTCTTTGTCGAGGTTCAGACTGTCATAGTAACAGAGCTAGGATGCAATAAGAAAAGATGAGATAGGGCTGCCCCTGGTAAGAAGTGTTCCATTGAATAAAAAAAGCGCTTTTAAATACGGAGTTCTAGTTGCTTTTTAGGCCAAAAAGAAACTTGAAATGGTTTGTTCCACTCTCCAGAAACGCGCAGAAGGAATAGGTGACCGCCAAGGTGCAATATGTTCAATTCATCATATAAAATGAAGTTTTTAAGCAGTCAAGTAAGCATTGTCCATGAGATGCATCTTCTATGTGACAAATTCTACGTCGGAAATTGTGGCCGTTGTGTAAACAAGCGGTTAGGAGAGCCCCACAATGATTTGAAGTAATGAGGGCCAAGACATCTCGTGGCGCCCAGAGACCTTGTGGCGCCAAGACACCTCGTGGCGTATTGCCCCCAGTGCGGCTGTTATCGTAAATTTAAGCTCACCACGATTGTTTTTTCGCCTTCACAACCATATGGGAAGAGAGCCGGTTGAAGCCTATCACATTGCTAAAGGTGGTGATTTTGCGCAGCGAAGCCCTCATTTCGTTGACTGAAAAGGAGGTGGCGTGCCTTGAAGCTGGGTAGCTAGCTCGTCAACAATCACGCGTGTGTCCAACTTCGTGAGGTGAACTTCTTACTTTTCGTGGCTTTTTTCTGCAGCCGTTATACTGATGTCTGCCTGTATTGTCAAGCCTATGTATTTAGCTAGACGATATAGGCTTGACAATGCAGCCAGACTAGACGATCTGCATCGATTAAACTCCTCACTGCAACTCCGACCTCCATTCGGGCTTCCTCGATGTGAAGCTTCGCTTCTCTGTCGCCTTTGGTTAGGAGTTGCCTTCACAAAGGTATACTCTACATTAATTGGAGTGACCGACAGTGCAGCATGCGAGGTCTGCGGCACCGACGAAACTATCGACCACCTGCTGTGCCACTGTCCACGATATGCCTCAGAAAGACAAAAACGTGCTAACGCGCTACAAAAACTGGACAATCGGCCACTTTCCGTGCAGGTGCTGCTGGAACACCGCCCCCATCGCTCGTCGGCCCACAAAGCGGTCGAGGAACTTTTGTGCTGCTCGAGGACGACGGGCTTGTGTGAACGTCTTTGACTAATAGTGCAATACGCGTGAGCGAATTCACCGCCAATTTCCTTCTTTCCTACCCTCCTCTCTCTCCCTGTCATATTTGTGTTCCCCTTTCCCATTCCCCCGGCCAAGGGTAGCCAACCGGACGTTATTCTGGTTAACCTTCCTGTCTTTCTGTCTTTCTCTTTCTTCCCCCTTTATCTAGACGATTGTCACCTACTTGTTTCTATGACGTTGTTCTGCCTTTACACCGCGTGTTATGCCCACGTTGTATATCGAGTACGGTCCCAACTTAAGTCGCCAAGAATTTTTTTTTCAAGGACGTGCTTTACGCGAACGGCGCTTACTGATTGTTGATAGGTGTTATTCGTGCTAGTCATGAGTATTGCTGCGCTAAGCAGTTATAAGCTGAGTATCGGGATATCGCTGCAACATCACGATTCCTTGTGACGTCACGGCTCCCTGTAACACTCGCCTTCAACATGCCGCCATCCTCACACCATCGTCGTAACGCCGTCGCCATCTGACGTCACGTTCTCGTCATTCCGCTGCTGGCATGCCGTCGTCTTGTGGTTGCACACGCCCGCATCACACACCTGGACATCTCAGCACTTTTACGCCACGAAGCTCGCGCTTGACATTGAAGATAATCCCCCGATGGTCTCTGTATTCTTTTTACTGCGCCAAGTAGATATCAGCTAGGTGGCAGGATATCCCTGCAGCATAAGGGTTCCATTGTAACACAACGGCTCCTTGTATAACGTCACGCTCCAAGTACCAGGACACGAAAATAAAGCTTAGGATGAATTGGTCATTTTCTAAGGGTATACCAAGTGACAACAGTACACAGTGGCGTTAATGTGAAGCCAAACCTTCAGCACTGCTTATGTAAAAATTTATTTGGTTGTTTGGCTAGGGTTTTCTAGGTCACGGGAAGGGGTACTGTGCTATGGAGCTGCCTATAGCGCAGTCATTGACTCGCGGCGGCTGGGTCTGTGTCATTTTTCTTTTTCACGGTGCACAAATAGTAATTTATGTTTAATTAGCGAACATTTAATTAACTTACCTAACCGATAAGGCGTCAGCGTAGAAGTTGTGGAGGATGTCGGGAAATGACCGATATCAGCTTTCAAACAACCTGTCTTCTGCGGTACTTTCCTGCTGCGAAAAAAAAAAAAAGATAGAGAGAGTGAGAGAGAGAAAAAAAAAAGAAAACAGAAAAGGGACGTGACAACGCGTCCGCATGCCAGAGAACGCAAACCTCGTCAAATACGGGCCTAGCTTATCGCATTGGGGAACGAGCAGCCGCTCACTTTCCCCGACGAGTGAGCAGCTTTCGGCGCGCATCATTGGCCCTTATCAGACGCGAAGTTCTGGCTTTCAACGTGCCTAATATGCAAAGCGTACTAGATGGTGTGGTTTACGTTTGAGACCGCTGCTATTGCCGGCGCGCGGACGCAATCTCACGCGGTATACTTTAAATTTCGCGGGCTATTTTTTGGTTCTTTCTTTTGTTTTCCGCAGAAAGGGCCACAGAACACCTAGGTCGCTGTGAACACTGTTATCGGTCATTTCTCGACATCCGCGTCACAACTTTTGCATTGGCACCGTTGTCGATTAAGTAAGGTAATTAAAAGTTCGCTAAGTTTTTCTTTTCTTTTTTTAATGTATTTAAATGTACCTTTTGAGGGCATTAAATAAACAATAAAAACTAATGTTAGAGTAATATAATACAATATGATGAATTACTACACAATACATACTCCATATCAATGTACACATAATACGCTACATAATAGTATACAATATAAAAGAGCATATGCCACAAACGCGACACGTGTGTGCTCAAACATATCAAGCACAAATAATTAAAAAGTAGAATGAAATAGTTGCTCTCAAAAGCTCATGATAATAAGAATAACAGAATCACTTTTTTCTCTTTCTCTTTTAGGTTATATTTTGGAACGCAGTTGCAAAAGTGTCATTGTGTTTTCCGCGACACACCCTGGAAAGCGATTCCATTCATGACTGCTAAATGGAGGAATGAGAACTGTGGGATATTAGTAAGCACAACAGGCTATAAATATGAGAAAATACGCGTTTTGCAGCAGTGATTAGCTCAGCTGCGTAGTTGTGTTACAAAATATTTTCCAGAAAAATGCAAGACGGGTGATTTTTATTCTTCCGTTCCGGGAGAGAAGCGCGCTGTCTTTTATAGCGAAAACACTTGAAGACGATATATATTAAAAAGAAAGAAAACAGAAAACGAGCTACCTTGTTTTGCTGACCCGAAAGTTTAATTACACTTAAGGAAATTATAATTTTAGCACAATAAAAAAGATGCTCATGACTACCACGAACAACGCTCATCAACCTACACTGAGCGCCGCTCGCGTAAAACCCTCCGTTACGTTTTGAAACGTTTGCAACATTTAGTTGGAACAGCCGGTATATATACCAGCTTCCATGTAATAAAATTTTCCGTTGATAGACCTCTCTCCTCAGTCGCCCCAGTCCTGTTCTCGCGCTGCATATTCAAACGCGAATGGTTTCCGACTAACCAACTGTCCATCCTACTTCATGTTTTGTGCTCTTTATTAAAGATAAATTTGTTCAAACGTGTTAGCGCTCAGTCATTTTCAACCTGGCCCCGAGCTCGTTTCTTTTCGGAGAAAGAGGTAAAAAAAAAAAGCCACCACATGTTTGGATAACGTCCAGAATACTTTAAAGAAGAGATGTTCGTATAGTGGATTTTCCAAATTGAATACGAATGTTCGAGAATGATAACCATTCAACAAATCAAATATCAAATATCTTCTCGTTTCGAAAAAAAGCAAAAACAATATGCGGTGTAACATTTGCACGAAGTCCATCAAGTTAAAAAGGACTAATTTATATTATTTGATACATGCGTGTGATGCCGTTTACAAGTGTCCATCGGGGCAACTGAAGAGCGTGTAATTTATAAATATCTTCTGTCAATTATATGGGGCACCATTACAATGATAGTAATCATACTAGAGAGCAGCTCCGCATAAGCACCTAGAGTGTTGCGTTGTATAAAAATTGCTTTGCCCAAATTGAAACAATAAATTCATAGGCCACCTAAAGGCGAAGAGTTCTTATTGGATGAGTGCAACTTACTGTACAGACGTTGGCTGATCCACGCGTTCATTGAGAAAGTAGTGCCTATACCTGCAGCATCCGCGGCTGTCCTGCAGCAGAATGATTCGTTTGTTTCGGTCATTCTGCCCCTAATGTTACAATGCGACCTCTTATCCTTTATATTCTAATGGAAACGATTATTCGACAAATTCGAATAGCGAGTTCTCGATTCTAATACGAATTGAATAGCACAAACTTTTCGAGCTATTTGTGTTCGAAATTTCGAACATTGGCACACACCTACTTTAAACGCGAAAAGCATTTTATGCGCCACTGCTTGGAAAACATTGAATAATTACTCACTTGAGATATCAATAAGCAATTTCCCTTTGATATTTTTTTCCCTTTTTCTTGTCTTCCAAAGGCGGTGTATGCATAGACGGTTTGTGTTTATTGTTGTAAATTATGTACTCTTTCCATTTTGTCCTGTTGCAACTTTTTGAAAAGGCTGAAAACATGTCCACAACATGTGCAGGGTTTCAGCCTCGGCTCCTGAACTTTGAATGACTCCAGCATGACACCAAGAAACAATGAGTATGCGACTATACACCGGGACTGAATTCAACGGACGTAATAAACGTGGTGTTAAATGATGAGAGCGGTATACTGAATTACTTTTCCTGTTTGTCGAAGCGGCCGAGGCTCAGGTGTAATAGATAAATTGAACCTCGTTCTGCTTAAGTGTCCTAAGGGCGGCAAACATTCCACAGGGTATGTTGCAAACATTCCGCAAGAGGGGAGAACCGTGGGGCCCTATTTCTGTTAGTCACAACCATATGAGGTCAACTGATAATGAATCCAAAGGGGAGCCCAGGATAAATTATTTGTTGTTTTAATTGAAGTGTAGAAATGATCCAGTAAAGTGAAATGAAAGTGGACGAAAAAACAACTTGCTGTCGGCGGGAGCCGAACCCACTGCCCCCGCACAAATTGTTATATACTTACGTCACTACCCTCGGCGCGGGTAACGTTGTTGCATTGAATAATGTACGCCGTCTTGCAAACTATACTTTCTAAACAACAATATTTTGGGCATGGTGAGAAAGAACAGTGAGCCAACACTTTTCAAGACCCCTGAGGATTTACTGATAGGTCTTGCGTACAGCGGTGTCCCAAGAGGCAGAAAAGAGTAACATTCGCAGTGGCAAGAGCATGTAACTTTTCTGACTTCTAAGAACGCTCAGAGTCCCGAAGGGACTAGTGCGCAGTTTTTAAAAATCAGTGCATGTTTCGCAACGCCTTGGCTACGTCCACCAGAAGAGTCCCAAGCCATCCCCGCATTACTTCCGGCTCGTCTGCCAGGTCGCGCTCCGATTCAAGCTCGCTTGGCGTCGCAGCGTTTCCGACCTCGACTGCTGCCTCTCTCACTTTTCGTCTGTCGGTTCGCCCGTTTCCGCCCTTTCGAAACACCGCGTCAAGCCGGCCGTGCAAGTCTGTTCTCTATTCATATTTTCTTGGCCGGCACGTTCCATTTTTAGATGCGGCGAAAGAGGTGCAAGTGAAGCTTGAACAAGCACACGGGCGCGCACGCGCGCACACGCACACACACAAGCGCACACGCACACACACACGCACACACACACGCACACACGCACACACTAAAACTTAAAAAAACTGAACTAAATTATGGGGTTTTACGTGCCAAAATAACGATCTGATTATGAGGCATGCCGTAGTGGGGGACGCCGGAATAATTTCGGCCACCTGGGGTTCTTTAACGTGTACCTAAATCTAAGCACACGAGTGTTTTCGCATTTCGCCCCCATCGAAATGCGGCTGCCGTGGCCGGGATTTGATCCCGCCACCTCGTGCTTAGCAGCCCAACACCGGCGACAACACCGACCCGGCTACATTGCGCTGGAAGTAAATAGAAAGGGTAGAAACGGTGAAACAATAAACAAAGATATAAAAAACATGTGCCCGCACAAACACAACAAGAGCGTCTGACAACTAGTGCACTCTTTCATACAGTCTCGATGCTGTTAAAAAAAAAAAAAAAAACTACATCCGTGCTCGTCGAGCAACTCAGGCTGACTCGTCGCCTGGGACCAGGGTCCAAAGATTCTGGTTCCTGTAAGGGTACGGTTGTCAAGTTTGTCGAGAAAAAACTACACCCGTGCTCTTTGAACAACTCAGACTGACTTGTCGCCGGGGACCAGGGTCCAAAGATTGTGCTTTCTGTAAAGGTACGGTTGTGAAGTTTGTCGAGTGCGATGCAGAGCGCTGTTCTTTGTGCACTGAAACGAGAACATATCCGTCTATTTACATCCACAAACTTCACATTAGGGGTTGCTGGGATTTTCAATGAAGAAGCAGTAGGCATTCTTAATAGTAGAACAAGCCACTGACGACATTCCGAGAGTTTGCACCACGCAAACACAACTAGATTTTCGAATGAAAGGATTACCAGTTTTAACATGTTTAGGATTGCCCTTAAGTGTACGTTGAGTACAACGGTTTTATTTATTTATTTATTTATTTATTTATTTATTTATTTATTTATTTATTTATTTATTTATTTATTTATTTATTTATTTATTTATTTATAAAATACTGCAGCTCGTCCGGGCTATCGACGGAGTGGGGTGGTACAAAAATGAATTAAACACGATGAAAGACACTAAAAAACATGCAATACATCTACACATCATAAAAACACTGTAAACATATGAAACGTTACTCAACGCAGTTGAGAGAATCTTATAAATGAAGCGATCATGGTTCAACAGTTCAGGGTTCAATGGTTCGCGAGGGAAAACTATACTTGAATAAATCACTGGGAAAGTGAAATGGTTCAATATTAAGTTTTTGGCTGTTTCTGGTTGATAGCATCCTTGCAGGGGATAGGTAGTTATTTGGGGAAGCATAAGAGTTTGAGTTGGACAAAAGTTTTAAGCTTTCTACACGGCGCCGCTCACAAAGTGGGGTTAGTGACACTACGTGGAAAGAATGCGAGAGGTTCCACTTCCGCATAACGGTAATAAACAAAACGAGCAGCCTTAGCCGACAGCGCTGGGCAACGTGTCACCACGAGGTTAGATAAATTAGACTACGCTGGACCGGTTCGCCGGACCATGTATATTTTTTTGCTGTAGGAACTGGAACTGGACCGGAAAGGGAAATGAGAGTACGTTGAACCCGAACCGAACTTTTTTTTCTTTGCGGTCTGACCCTGGTTCGATTATCAGTAAAGGCCGGTGAGTGAGAATGGAGATCATTACGAGCGCGTACGAGTACCTGTGAGTGTGAGCAGATGAATGTGCAAGTGAGTGCGTGGCAGTGGAGGGTTGTAGACGTGAGTGTGTACGTGACTCTGAAGCGAGCTTTGATATTGCTCTCTATCAGTGATCCTTTTAGTAAGCTGGTAATTCACATGAATTATAAGCCTGTGAGTTCGAATCCAATGAGTAAGTGGGCGATTTCACGAGCTTTAATGGAGTATGATCTCATGATTCCGCTGGTATGATTGTGTCCGTAATTACGTGAATCCGAAAGAACCCGAGTAATTGTGAGTCGCTAAGCGTGGACAGCTGGGCTAGTTCGTTCTGATTAGCATTAGGAAACATCGTTCCTGGGCACAAATAAATACGGACGAGGAGAGAAAGACAACAAAAACGCCGGTTGTTCTTCTTGTCTTTCTCTTCTCGTCCGTGTTTATTTGTGCACTGGAACAGTGTTTCATAATGCTAATTGTAAGTCCCTGAGCATTTGGTGAGTCATATTATGAGTGAACCTGGCTTAGTCTGAGTCAAAATTTCGTTGAAGTTGGTCTCTAAATCTGTGAAATTTAACGAAAAGCCCATAGTTAACGTTTTTATAAAGCAAACCTCTTATTGCCCACTATATGGCCCCAGCCGCAAGCACAAAAGACTCTCTTTTGCACACAGTTTTCAGCTTCGTCGGCTGAGCAAAAACCCAACGCGCATGGAAGGGCGACGTCGAGTGGCGATGGAGTTGGGAGGCCTCTGCATCACCTGGGAGGCGTCACTTGGCGGCGGATGGAAAACGCATGCACGCATATACAGCAATGCTAGCATGCACGAAAAGCCATGGCCCCTGAGATCACGGGTGAACTTCGAGACCACACTCGTTGTAAACTGCGGCATGTTCGTCGGCATTTTGTCGGTTGAGCAAAAACACAACATGCATCGAAGGGTGGTGTATGTGGCGGTGGAGCTGGGAATCTTCTGCAATGCTTAGCTGGCATCGCATGACGGCAGAAGGGGGACCTTGAGATGCCCGTGTTTAGTGAAGCTTTCTTTGTAGCGTTCGAAAGTTAGATGGTTGGGTCGGTAATGACAGTGTGTTATGTTTTTGCAAGGTCCGCCGTCATGTTTGGGGATCGAAATCCGCTGGACATCTATTGATGTGCTGTTTCGTCTTACCGGCTCACCTAAGCTTCACTTACACCGATTCCCATAGTGCGTGGGATCTGCATAATTTTTTTTGTTCATCTCCAGGAGCAAGTCTTGAGTTGTGGGTTGTTGAAGAAAGCAAATGCTAATTAACCTCTATATTAATAAATTTTTACTTAAGTAACATTTCATTCCATTTCGTATGGATGTCATTTGCATAGCTAAATACACATTTGAGCAAGTCGTTTAAATTTTCCACGATGTGTAATAATGTCTCTACCTTGTACGATTAAAAAAAGAGCGACGGAGATAAATGAGATGCGAAATGCGAGGAGGTTAACCAGAAGATAAACATGCAGTTTGGTAACCTGCACCGGGGAAGGGATAAGGGGAGACACAAAGATATAAAAGAAAAATAGAGAGATAGAGAGTTAAGAAAATAACATGGGAACGTGTCGCAGTGTCATGGAACGTGTCACAGTCGTTCAACTAGGTCGCTTGACCGAAGAAACTTCAGTAGCGCCTTCATCGCATTCTGATGTGAAGACCATATAAGCCGGCACTCCAAGATCGGCTGCTCAGAAAGCGGCCGATCGCCAAGGCTTGCCAACGCTGTCGCCAGCGGATTGTCTCTTGGAGCTGTAGCGATGACAATGACAGAAAACATGCTCAATGGTTTCCTCGCGGCCGTAATCGTCACAGGCAGCACTGTAAGGCATTGCTATGCGGCAGGCAAATACATTCGTGAAACATACTGCAAGCCACCATCGGCGGAGAAGAGTTGTTTCAATTTGGGGTAGTCCAGATGGAATGCGGAGCCGAAGGGATGGGTCCAGGCGGTGCTGATGAGTATGCCGGAAACCTGGCCTATACATATTGATCGTGTGACATCACGCGTGAGTATGCTAAGCTTTGTTGCTGCATCAGTTCTTGATAGCAGGATGGGTTAATTCACGGCCATCTTCGTGAGACCTCCTAGCAGCTTCAGCGGCATGTTCGTTGCCCATAATGCCGCAGTCGCCTGGAAGCCACGGAAAACGGACGTCATGTCCTTTTTCTTTTCTAATTGGTGATATACTTGTCTTATTTACAACTTTAGTTGATCTTGTGGTCCACGACGTAGGGCGGATAACAGACATTGCAGGGCTGCCTCGGAATCGGTAAACATGCTCCATCTTCGTGGTAGTTCTTCATGACTCATACGTGTGTAGGGCAGCAGTCACGGTAAGCCGATATCTTCTGACAAAAAGAGGCACAGGGCCGGTCTTCTGTCATCGAGGCGAGCTGGTGGGAAGGGGCGGAGGCAAGGCGTGCTCTCAGCACTTCCAAAAGTGATTTCTTGAATGCTTATGTCACGGGAGGTGAGGGGAGTAAGTGGATGAAAAAAAGAGAAAGATGGATGTGGCAAGTTCGCTCTTTTTCTCTGAAAAATTCCACGTTTTGGATTCGGGAGGACATCCAACCTAACCGAATGGCTTTACTCAATAATTACCGGGCGAATGCAAGCCGATAGGCGCGCGATTACTGTGTGTCCTCTGGCCGTTTTGGTTGCAAGTAGAAAGACATAAATATTCTTCTGTCTAGTTGGCGTTTGATCGTGTTCTAAAGCTTCAATCACGGGGTTTTGTAAATTTCTGCCTGAGGCCATGCCTACAGGCTACATTCCCCGGCAGTCTCCTAACGGCACCTTTTGCATTTCACGCTGCTGCTTATGTGGCTTGTTCACCGGACCCACACTAAGTTTGCATCTGCAACGAAAAACTGTCTGCGTCTTGTTGACATTTCTATGGATTTATGCACAGAAACTTGCGAGTTTATAAATATGCGTAGTCAGGATAATAACTCGAGTCCGTCCCTTTCCCGAAAAAAAAAAAAAGTACGGGACTGCTATTTTATGCACTGGCGTTGACGGACACGGACAGATTACATTAAAACATCTGCAGTTGCCTCGTTGTGAAACTACTTGCAATAGCTTTAGTAAGCTTATGGTTTCTGCCTGACCAAAACCACAGGGTCCCTTAAATCTCTGGGCAAAAGACGGAACAAAATTTCTCGCTACAGTAAAGCTGTTTTTATCAATCAAAGATTGAGAGAACACGAAAAGAGGAACATGGGCAGGTTAACCAGAAAAGCGGCTGGCTACCCCACACAGTGGGAGAAAGAATGGAAAGAGGAGACAAAGCTAAGGATTTCCTGAACACATGGACCAACAAGGAAGTGTAATTTCGTTAAAACGCGATCACACAGGCCCGGCGTTAATCTTGAGAAACGAAGTAGCACCTCCAGGTACTTAGTGCACCCGTAAACACTATAAATTCAAGTATGAATCCTTTACGGATCATCTATGAATTCTTCTTGGCCCTGCAGCGGGCTGCTATCAGCCCTTGCACGCAAATTTCTTTGTCTCTTTTTTTCCACCTCCTCCGATGCGCTGTACACCATGTGGG
Source organism: Dermacentor silvarum (assembly GCF_013339745.2). Lineage (NCBI taxonomy): Eukaryota > Metazoa > Arthropoda > Arachnida > Ixodida > Ixodidae > Dermacentor > Dermacentor silvarum. The sequence goes on along the minus strand of NC_051154.1, from coordinate 57,545,082 downwards.
TGCTTCACGCAGACTCCCGTTCTGAAACATTCATAATCTCTCTCTTCCGCGTCCAGTACCTCATGCGTTCAAGATTGAAATATTAGCCCGCTACTGCACGCAACCACTCGCCCTGCGTGCATCCCTATATAGATCTGCGGCTATACCTGT